>NC_084624.1:3305236-3442736 GCF_033978795.1 Nerophis ophidion
ACAGAAGTGCAGATAGAACATGTTGAAACAGAAAGTAAGCAGATATTAACAGTAAATGAACAGGTAGATGAATCATTCATTTTCTACCACTTGTCCTTAATAATGTTGACAAATAATAGAATGTAAAATGACACAATGTGTTACTGCAGACTAATTAGGGGCCTTTGTTTGTTTACTTACTACTAAAAGACAAGTTGTCTTGTGTGTTCACTATTTTATTTAAGTACAAACTTGCAATAAAAAACATATGTTTATTGTACACTAAGATTTTTTGTTAAAATAAAGCCAATAATGCACTTTTTTTGTGGTCCCCTTTTAGAAAAGTACCGAAATTTACAGCTACCGATACCAAAATATTGGTATCGTTACAACACTAGTATCTTGACATGTTTTCAATGCCAATCTTCAACCCATGTGAGGAAAAATTGAAAATAAAAACCTGAAACACACAAAACAATAACAGTGTACAGAAATATGAAGATTGGCATTGAAAACAAATATATATGCATATATATATGTGTGTGTGTGTGGGGGGGGGGAATCCCAAGACTACGTCTCTACAGAACTGTTTCATGAGGGGTTCCCTCAATCCTCATGAAACAGTTCTGTAGAGAACACCGTCTAAAGTCTTAAAGGGGAACATTATCACCAAACCTATGTAAGAGTCAATATATACCTTGATGGTGCAGAAAAAAGACCACATATTTTTTTAACCGATTTCCGAACTCTAAATGGGTGAATTTTGGCGAATTAAACGCCTTTCTGTTTATCGCTCTCAGAGAGATGACGTCAGAATGTGACGTCGCCGAGGTAACACAGCCACCATTTTCTCAAACACATTACAAACACCGGGTCTCAGCTCTGTTATTTTCCGTTTTTTTGACTATTTTCTGGAACCTTGGAGACATCATGCCTGGTGGGTGTGTTGTCGGAGGTGTAACAACACTAACAGGGAGGGATTCAAGTTGCACCACTGGCCCGAAGATGCCAAAGTGGCAAGAAATTGGACGAAATTTGTTCAAGATACGAAGGTGTGGGGAAAGCCGACGAAATGGTCCGTTGTTTGTTCCGCACACTTTACCGACGAAAGCTATGCTACTACAGAGATGGCAAGATGGTGTGGATATCCTGCGACACTCAAAGCAGATGCATTTCCAACAATAAAGTCAAAGAAATCTGCCGCCAGACCCCCATTGAATGTACCAGAGTGTCTCCACATTTGACCGGCGATGCTAAGACAGACATGGCACAGAGATGTATGGATAACCTGCAGATGCATTTGCAACCATTAAGTCAACCAAATCACAAAGGTAAGTTTTGTTGATGTTGTTGACTTATGTGCTAATCAGACATATTTGGTCATGGCATGACTGCCAGCTAATCGATGCTAACATGCTATTTAGGCTAGCTGTATGTACATTTGTAGCTATATTTACATCCAGCTTTTCCCTCCACCCACATTTAATGCCAAACAAACATTTACCAATCGATGGATTTAAGTTGATCAAGTGTCACAAGATGTGAAACTTCTGATCGTTGCTCTGCACATTTTACCGGCGATGCTAAGGCAAACATAGACGAATAGCGTCAATAGCTATTCGCTCAATAGCTTCAGTTTCTTCTTCAATTTTGTTTTCGCTATCTGCCTCCATACTCCAACCATCCGTTTCAATACATGCGTAATATGTTGAATCGCTTAAACCGCTGAAATCCGAGTCTGAATCTGAGGTAATGTCGCTATATCTTGCTGTGCTATCCACAGATGATGGTTTCACAGATAGCGAAAATCAGGCACTTTAAAGCTTATTTTAGGGATATTCCGGGATGGGTAAAATTATGAAAAAAACTTCAAAACATAAAATAAGCCACTGGGAACTGATTTTTACTGGTTTTAACCCTTCTGAAATTGTGATAATGTTCCCCTTTAACAGGCTGCTCCGTTAGTTCTGCCTCTGCCTCTGTCAGTATGTCTCTCCAGCACCCAGCATTGTCCCACCCACACAACCTGATTGGTTGCACACAGAGCGGTAACAGCCAATCAGCAGTGTGTATTCAGAGCGCGTGGAGTCAGCGCGCCCTCGGTGGAGTGAGCAGAAAGGTAAGCATGATGCAGCGGACTCTCCCCAAATGATAGTAAACACCTCCCAGTCAACTACTAGTAACATCACTATGAGCCCGTTGACCTTCTAGAAACATAAACGGCAGCTCAGCTCGCTCACAGTCCTCGAGGTGAAGGTTAATCAGAGACAGCTTCTTTCCCAGAGCTGTCACCATGTTGAACTCTAACTTATTATAATAATAATAATAATAATAATAATAATAATAATTCACACCGATACAACATCCTGTCCTAATACTGAGCAATACTACCCTTCCAGTGGAATACGTCCGACACTGATTGTTATTTATTACTTCGGTACTCTTGTCTTGTTCTGTATATTGTACAGTATTTCATATTTCTATAGTGTTTTGTATATTGTACAGTATTTCATATTTCTATAGTGTTTTGTATATTGTACAGGATTGCTTATTATTTTTATTGGATAGTAATCTGTTTATTTCTATTGTTAGTTTTTTCCTTTATACCTCTTGTGTTATTTATTTCACCCCATATTTGTTCCCACTACCGCACCTTAAGTTGGAGTCTTTAATCTCGTTATATGCAAATGTAATGACAAAGTCCATTCTATTCTTCTATTCTATTCTATTGAGCCTTTAGCGGAACGTTAGCTCATATTGCTTTGTGTGTGTGTGTATGCGTGCTACGGACAGCAAAGCCCTGTCTGGGAGAAAGACAAGCAATATTGACTTACAGTTAAAAACTAAGTTATTTCACTTGACTTTTGTCTGTGTTGAAGCAGCAAAAAAGGACATTATGTTAAATGAAGAATTTCTGTCTCTGATAGTTGATATAATAATGTAAGTGCATCATAGAGCCTACATGAACTCCATGGTGTTCAGGGATGAATAATCTCTCATATTGCTATTGTACTATTTTTTCAGCTATAGTTACATTAATCATTAGTAATGTAGAAGCCTAGTTTTGAATGGCAGGGTCCCTGCTATCACTTGTTGATAAAACTATAATATTTACATAAAACGCTGCTGTGTACACGTACATAGGGAAAAGTACAGCACGCCAATAAACGTTAAAGTCACTGCCTTTGCGTGCCGGCCCAGTGACATAATATCTTTGGCTTTTCTCACACACACACACACACACACACACACACACACACACACACACACACACACACACACACACACACACACACACACACACACACACACACACACACAAGTGAATGCAAAGCATACTTGGTCGACAGCCATACAGGTCACACTGAGGGTGGCCCGTATGAACAACTTAAACACTGTTACAAATATGTGCCACACTGGGAACCCACGCCAAACAAAAATGACAAACACATTTTGGGAGAACATCTGCACTGTAACACAACACACATACCCAGAACCCCTTGCAGCACTTACTCTTCCGGGACGCTACAATATACACCCCCCACTAGACTTTTGAGTCTTTACTAAAACCAAATTGTGTTTTTCTATTAACAGTGGAATTCAAGTTTTTTGTTGAAGTTAAAGGCCTACTGAAATCCACTACTAGCGACCACGCAGTCTGATAGTTTATATATCAATGATGAAATATTAACATTGCAACACATGCCAATACGGCCGCTTTAGTTTACTAAATTGCAATTTTTAATTTCCCGCCAAGTGTCCTGTTGAAAACGTTGCGGTATGATGACTCGTATGATGACGCGTGCGTTTGACGTCTCGGGTTGTAGCGGACATTATTTCCCAGCCCGGTCCAAGCTATAAGTAGTCTGCTTTATTCGCATAATTACACAGTATTCTGGACATCTGTGTTGCTGAATCTGTTGCAATTTGTTCAACTAATAATGGAAAAGTCTTTATGCTTGTATCTTATGTCCGCAAGTAAACTCTGTGCTTTACCTTAAAAATGTTGGAATGTGGGAGTATAGCACACTCCATTTTTACCTTATCAGTATTAGAACAAAGAGGCTGTATTCCTTTCTGGGAAGGGTGAGGGCTGTTTCGTATTCTAGTTTCATTGTCAGACCACTTCTAGATGCTGGTGTTAGTGCACTGTAGGACTGGTCTCCTACAGCTTTAGTAAAACTTGATAATATTCCTATTCAGTCTTGATGGTCCTTCTTACTCCACATATATGTCATCTAAAAGAACTTGGGATTGACCAGTGACTTTAATTCCCTGAGAGGAAGACTGGTCAGACGCAACACTGTATTTACTGTCACCAAGTTTTGAGCAAATCAATGACTTGCAGTTCAGTAAAACAGAAAAAAACAATCCTGTACGACATTCTCACTACCAAATTGCATTTGTATCCAATTATCTTCAGCAAATGTTATTTTATGGCAGCAAATAAAAACCCTTGATTAATCATGATTAATCTGATTAAAAAAAAAATAATCACTTGACAGCCCTAAATATTTAATAAACACAGAAGACTAACTCCCCATAAAACTACCGTACTTTGTACTTGCAAAGCATGTAACTAACGCATGAGTTTATTTTCGCCACAAGGATGGTGGCCGTCAACTTTGCGTACTTACAAGAAACTCGTCTCGGATGAAGAACTTTGCTCTCGTCACTCTGGGGTCCTCGCCGGGTTCAGGATTTGCTGGAAGGTGGACAGATGGAACATTAACCTACATATGACGTGTGTGCGCGTGCATGAGAGAGCACCCACCTTCATTTGGTATGGTGTAGCGAGCATATTCGGGGAAGTAGTCTTCAATTTTGGATTTTCCAGCTAAAACCTTCTCGGCGAGCATGTCCTGCTTGTTGAGGAACAAAATGACGGAGATGGTGCGTAACCACCTGTTGTTCCAAATACTGCGAAAGAGGTCCAGGGCTTCCCGTAGCCGGTTGGTGTTGTTGTCTTCCCTTATTACCATGTTGTAGCTGCTGCTGGCCACCACAAAGATGATGGCGGTGACGTCTGGTGATGGAGAGCAGAGGCAGCGATGAGGACAGAGACAATCTCATCTCCAACAAAACTTGAACGCTTCTCACCGTTAAAACACTGGATCCATTTTCTCCTCTCATCCCTCTGGCCGCCAACATCGAACATGCTGTTGAGGGGAAACACTGTGGTTAGTGTACTTTACTCACTGGCGCCCTCTTGTGGTCACCACAGTGAAGTGAAGTGAATTATATTTATATAGCGCTTTTCTCTAGTGACTCAAAGCGCTTTACATAGTGAAACCCAATATCTAAGTTTCATTTTAAAGCAGTGTGGGTGGCACTGGGAGCAGGTGAGTAAAGTGTCTTGCCCAAGGACACAACGGCAGTAACTAGGATGGCAGAAGCGGGAATCGAACCAGCAACCCTCAAATTGCTGGCACAGCCACTCTACCAACCGAGCTATGCCGCTGGTTGGGCATAACATAAGGGCATTATAATCATAATATATAATAATAATAATACTGCAAGTAAGCAACCATTTAAAAGGATATAATAATCATAGTATATAATGATACTAATAATAATGTAAGTAACCATTTAAAAGGGTGTAATAATCATAATATAATAATAATAACAATGCAACTAACAATTTAAAAGGGCATAATAATCATATATAACATTAATAACAATAATGCAAGTAACCATTTAAAAGGGTATAATAATCATAGCATATAATAATAATAATAATAATAATAATAATAATAATAATAATGCAAGCAGCCATTTAAAAGGGTATGATAATCATAATATACAACAATAATAATAACAATAATAATAATGCAAGTAACCATTTAAAAAGGATATAATAATCATGTTATACAACAATAACAATAATGTTAATAATAATAATAATAATAATACAAGTAACCATTTAAAAAGATATAATAATCATATTATACAACAATAGTAATAATAATAATAATAGTACAGTACAAATACACCAACTGTAATGACAAACTGCACGCTCAGCATTTGGTGTTCAGCACAGATCTTTTTTATTGATTTATTATTCAGCTTATGATATTAAGGTATATAAGGTTAGTTCAAGCAATCTATTTTTCATACATAAATATGTCATTATTCCCGTTCAATGTATGTATAGCTATGTACTGTATATTATCCTTAAAATATTTATCAAAACTTAAATAGTAAAAATAGTAATGAAAAAAACATTGTTAATTTAAAAAAAAATCTAATATTTTATAAAAAATTGTAGACAACTTTGAAGCAATAATCTAATTTAGCCACTAGTTACTTATTTTATTAAATCATGAATTCAAGATGAAATATTCTCATGTAATGTATTTATCACTATTATTATTCTTATCAAAATATTTATCACAACAAATTTCAAATAAATTGGATTTAAAAGAAAACCGAAAACCCCGTAATTAATTCCAAACATTGCAGACAATATTGAAGCATTAATAACCATATTTAACCGCTTATTTATTTATAAATCTGTCAAAAAAAACTAAGTAATTATTATTCCCATTTGTTATATTTATTACATGTAAAAGAAAAATAAAACGCCGTAAATAATATTAACATTGCAGACAATTTTGAAGCATTTATATCCATATGTAGCCGCTTGTGATTTATTTGATTAAATCTGTCAAAAAAAACAAACACAAAAATATATATTTATATACATACACACACATATATATATATTTACATTATTCACAATTATTGTATTTATAAAAATTAATACTGAAAAAGTAATCAAAACATGTGAGTGTAAATGCTTGTCTATCTGTGTTGGCCCTGAGGTGAGGTGGCAACTTGTCCAGGGTGTACACCGCCTTTCGCCCGAGTGGCGCTGGGACAGGCTTCAGCCCCCGTGTGACCCCAAAAGGGCCAAGCGGTAGAAAACGGATGGATGGATATTCAAAATAATGTGGATGTAAAAGAAAAATCCCTGAATTTTAAACATTGCTGACAATATTGAAGCATTAACAAACACATTTAGCTGTTATTTTAATGCGTCAATCAAAATTAAAAAATAACACATTTTACTATGCTATTTTATATATTTTTACTATTGATATCATCATTTGAATATGCATCAACATTTTAAAACTTTTTTTTATTTAAAAAGAAAACTATCTTAAAGGGGAACATTATCAGCAGACCTATGTAAGCGTCAATATATACCTTGATGGTGCAGAAAAAAGACCATACATTTTTTTAACCGATTTCCGAACTCTAAATGGGTGAATTTTGGCGAGTTTAACGCCTTTCTGTTTATCGCGCTGGAGGCGATGACGTCAGAATGTGACGTCTCCGAGGTAAGACACCCGCCATTTTAATTTTCAACACATTACAAACACCGGGTCTCAGCTCTGTTATTTTCCGTTTTTTTGACTATTTTTTGGAACCTTGGAGACATCATGCCTCGACGGTGTGTTGTCGGAGGTGTAACAACACTAACAGGGAGGGATTCAGGTTGCACCACTGGCCCCAAGATGCCAAAGTGTCTGCCGCCAGACCCCCATTGAATGTGCTGGAGTGTCTCCACATTTTAGCGGCGATGCTAAGACAGACATGGCACAGAGATGTATGGATAACCTGCAGATGCATTTGCAACCATTAAGTCAACGAAATCACAAAGGTGAGTTTTGTTGATGTTGTTGACTTATGTGCTAATCAGACATATTTGGTAGCGGCGTGACTGCCAGCTAATCGATGCTAACATGCTACGCTAATCGATGCTAACATGCTATTTACCGGCGGTGCTAAAGCAGACATGGCACAGAGATGTATGGATAACCTGTAGATGCATTTGCAACTATATTACGTTTCCTTCCACCCACATTTAATGTGAAAAAAACACTTACCAATCGACGGATTTAAGTTGCTCCAGTGTCTCGAGATGCGAAAGTCCTGATCGTTTGGTCCGCACATTTTACCGGCGATGCTAACGCAGCTATTCGGCCATGCTATGGCTATGAATAGCGTCAATAGCTATTCGCTCAATAGCTTCTGTTTCTTCTTCAATACTTTCATACTCCAACCATCTGTTTCAATACATGCGTAATCTGTTGAATCGCTTAAGTCGCTGAAATCCGAGTTTGAATCCGAGCTAATGTCGCTATATCTTGCTGTGGTATTCCCATTGTTTGTTTACATTGGCAGCACTGTGTGACGTCACAGGGAAATAGCCAGTCGCATCACAAATAGCGAAAATCAAGCCCTTTAAAGCTTTATTTAGGGATATTCGGGGACCGGTAAAATTTTGAAACAAACTTCAAAAATACAACAAGCCACTGGGAACTGATTTTTATTGTTTTTAACCCTTTTGAAATTGTGATAATGTTCCCCTTTAATCATTTTTAATTATTTCTGACAATATTGAAGCATTCATTCATAAACACATTTCCCTGCATGTTACTTAGTTTAATAAAACTGTCAAATTTTAAGGAAATACATGACTATGTAAATAATTAAATATATATAATACTATTAGTATTATCATTAGTACATTTATGAAACATAGTGAACATGAGGTGAATTTAAAATAATTTGGTAAGTAAAAATGTTAAACGCAGTTATAATCAAATGTGGCCCATTTTGTTATTTATTTGATTGAATAATTCAAAAAGCACCATTACAAAGTTTAGAAGTGAGAAAAAAGCCTTGATTAAATCTTGTAAGGACTTACTTAAGGAGTTGGGCCTCATGTAAAATTAGGAATCGGTCCCAAAATGGACTAAAGAAGACACTCACTGAAAGTTGACTTTGTCCACCTGGAACCTCGTCTCAAAAATCCCTGAAGTTAACACTCTGCAGCGTAGCAAGTCCTGGGAAACACGGCAAACAAAAATGGCAGAATTGTAAGAAATTATGGAGGAGATTGAACTGGGGAGGGTTGGTGCTGACGAGGACCCACCTGGTCTGTTGGTGTGTAGTCGCTCTGTCTTACAGAGTCAATTCTGTCCAGGAAACTGCAAACACACAAACAAACATCAATAGTTAGTGTTGGAGCTCGTGGACACACACAACGCTCACTAAATGTATACAACTTTTATGTTTAGTATGACAGTTATACTGACATATTGAGTAAAAAAAAACTAACTTGTGTCATTGCAAACCTTGAAAAAGATAACTTTTCTAGTAAAACTAACAAAGATACATTTCTCCAGGCATTATTAGCCATTTTGTTTATGTTGTTTAGAAGTTACGTTTAAATAAGTGTCATATTGAGTATGCCAGTATACTGTCATAGTGAGTAAAACCTAACAAAAACAACTGATTCTAGTAAAACTCACGTAGATACAATATTACATTTTTACACATAATGCATGTTTGGTTTTGGAGTTATGTTTATATAACTTTCATATATAGTATGACAGTCATACTGTCCTGCTCAGTGGCCTAGTGTAGTGGTTCTCAAATGGGGTACTTGAAGGTATGCCAAGGGGTATGTAAGAATTTTTTAAAATATTCTAAAAATAGCAACAATTCAAAAATCCTTTATAGATATATTTATTGAATAATACTTCAATAAAATATGAATGTAAGTTCATAAAGTGTGAAAAGAAATACAACAATGCAATATTCAGTGTTGACAGCTAGATTTTTTGTGGACATGTTCCATAAATATTGATGTTAAAGATTTCTTTTTTTGTGAAGAAATGTTTAGAAGTAAGTTGATGAATCCAGATGGATCTCTATTACAATCCCCAAAGAGGACACTTTAAGTTGATGATTACTTCTATGTGGAGAAATCTGCATTTATCATTCAATCACTTGTTTATTTTTCAACAAGTTTTTAGTTATTTTTATATCTTTTTTTCCCCAAATAGTTCAAGAAAGACCACTACAAATGAGCAATATTTTGCACTGTTATACAATTTAATAAATCAGAAACTGATGACATAGTGCTGTATTTTACTTCTTTATCTCTCAAAAATGCTTTGCTCTGATTAGGGGGTACTTGAATTAAAAACATGTTCACAGGGGGTACATCACTGAAAAAAGGTTGAGAACCACTGGCCTAGTGGTTAGAGTGTCCGCCCTGAGATGGGTAGGTTGTGAGTTCAAACCCCGGCCTAGTCATACCAAAGACTATACAAATGGGAGCCATGACCTCCCTGCTTGGCACTCAGCATCAAGGGTTGGAATTGGGGGTTAAATCACCAAAAAATGCCGACTGCTCCCCTCACCTCTCAGGGGGTGAACAAGGGGATGGGTCAAATGCAGAGGACAAATTAGGACAAATTTCACCACACCTAGTGTGTGTGTGTGACAATCATTGCTACTTTAACTTAACTGTCTATAATGGGATGTTGCTGATGCATCCAAACAACAACAAAAGCCAAAAGCATGGCAGCCAACAGAGAAGACCAAACTCTCCAAAAGCAAGAAGAAAACAGGAAAATGCTGTGGTCACAAAAATGCTGCAGGATCAACAAAAAATGCAAAAAAAACCCTGTACTTTTGGGCATTTGAGCAATACTCTCTTTGATCCTGCAGAACTTATGTGTCAGAATTTTTTTTTTTTAAATATAGGACATTAGATTCCGGTGGCAGAGGGGTTAGTGCGTCTGCCTCACGAAAGTCCTGAGTAGTCCTGGGTTCAATCCCGGGCTGGGGATCTTTCTGTGTGGAGTTTGCATGTTCTCCCTGTGACTGCGTGGGTTCCCTCCGGGTACTCCGGCTTCCTCCCACCTCCAAAGACATGCACCTGGGGATAGGCCCCTCCCACCTCCAAAGACATGCACCTGGGGATAGGCCCCTCCCACCTCCAAAGACATGCCCCTGGGGATAGGCCCCTCCCACATCCAAAGACATGCACCTGGGGATAGGTTGATTGGCAACACTAAATGGTTCCTAGTGTGTGACTGTTGTCTGTCTATCTGTGTTGGTGAGGTGGTGACTTGTCCAGGGTGTACCCCGTCTTCCGCCCGATTGTAGCTGAGAGAGGCGCCAGCGCCCCCCGCCACCCCAAAAGGGAATAAGCGGTAGAAAATGGATGGATGGATATAGGACATTAATGAACAATCTATTGCACACACTGTAAATAAAGAAAAGTGTAGCATAGTTGTTCAATTCCATCAGTAATCCTCCCTCCCAGTGTGCTCAAGGACACAGCAGTAGTGCCACGATGGCTGAAGCTGGATTCGTACAAGGATCCTGAAGTCTCTGGACAACTGCTCTCCCACATGAGCCACGCCTTCCCAACATGAATTGGTTTTATGGTGTTTGTTTTTGCTTTTAGATTACTTCTGTGTTTGCACATTGTTGAAAAATAGTAAGTGTACCCCGCCTTCCGCCCGATTGTAGCTGAGATAGGCGCCAGCGCCCCCCGCGACCCCGAAAGGGAATAAGCGGTAGAAAATGGATGGACCAGCGAGGCCTCTCAGTTGACTTCTCCCATCATGCATCTGGCTGCAGGCCGCCATGTTGGCCCAGAGAGGTGGCGAGGCAGATGGTGTCCACACGGGGGCAGGGCTGCTCAGTCTGGTCTATTTAGGTCCTTGTGTAGCTCCAGTGATTACATAAGAAAGATACTGTGGAGGTTAGGCCACTGTGCTTCCTTCTCCACTCCCCAGCAGCGTGTGCGGGTGACAGCGACGGCACTGGTAGCATCACAAGTTAGCATTCACAGCCAGGACACGCATGACGGCTGTGACGCCGTCATAATACAAGACTCCAACAATGCGGATGTAAACAATGCTGACATCCCCAAGAGGCTGTTTTAGACAATATTTTCAATTGGATGTTCCACAGGACGACAACAGTGAGCCCACAATATTACACAACTTTAATAAATGACCAAGTAGAGCAGGGGTCGGGAACCTTTTTGGCTGAGAGAGCCATGAAAGCCAAATATTTAAAAATATATTTCCGTAAGAGCCATATAATATTTTTATAACACTGAACACAACTAAACGTGTGCATTTTTAAGTAAAACCAACATTCCTAGAGTATAATAGGTCTCTTATTCTTTGTAATAACATTGTTATTCTGAAGCTAACTGTGGTGGGGGCGTGGCCTGCGGGCCTGCAGCAAACTTTGGGGTCCCAGGACCGGCCTCGAAATCAGCGACAGGTGCGTAGATGGCCCACCTGGGCCTTGTTATCTAATCACCTGTCGCTCTGTTATAAGCAGCAGCCAGGAGGACAGACGGGGTGGAGGCTGGAGCCAGAGCGCGAGCGAGAGAGAAAAATACAATTGCTGGAAAGCAACTGAGAGACTTATTGAAAAATAAAACAATAATGTAACCCTGAAAAGGGCTCTCATGTCGGTGTTTGGTGGTCTGAAGAACCCCCAGGAGGGCAAGCCCCACACTAACCAATAATAAATAAATTACTACTTACCATTAACGCAACTTCTTGAACATAAAAAAGCATGATAATGTTTTATATTTTGAACGTTATTTTTAACACTGTGATTACAAGTGGAATTATTCATTACTTATCGTGTTAAGGAATGTCAGCTCAGATTTATCTGAGAGCCAGATGCAGACATCAAAAGAGCCACATCTGGCTCTAGAACCATAGGTTCCCTACCCCTGAAGTAGAGCAATACATTCCCCGACCACTTCATCAAGTACATCATCTAATGAGATCCAATACAAATAATTTGACCTCACAAAAATAAAAATCTTCGTGCTAGGGCTGGCAGAAATGGCCTTTTTCCTAATATCTCGATATTTTTAGGCCATATCGCAATACATATCTCAATATTTTGCCTTAGCCTTGAATGAACACTTGATGCATATAATCACAGCAGTATGATGAGCAGAGGTGGGTAGAGTAGCCAGAAATTGTACTCAAGTAAGAGTACTGTTACTTTAGAGATGTATTACTCAAGCAAAAGTAAGGAGTAGTCACCCAAATATTTACTTGAGTAAAAGTAAAAAGTATGTTGTGAAAAAACTACTCAAGTACTGAGTAACCTGTTTGTTTAATGATGACGGCAACAAGTAATGCACAAAAACAAAAAAATAGCAATGAACAAATTCAGAGCCAGGAATATCTCTTAAGCAACTAAAACAATATTATATATTAAATAATATACATTAGGTTTTACACTGTATTGAAAAAAAAAAATAGAAAATGAATTTTACCTTTGCAAGCTCATTACACTATTGGCTAAGTTTTATATTCATAAATGTAAGTTTCTCAATACCCGATCTGTTTTTTGTGCCTTTAAAAAAGATTTAGAACTCTACATTAAAACACTCTACCTCTAACAACCAAAAATCTGTGAAAACGATGATGCTGTTTTCAAATTGAAGTTATTTACTGAGATTGAGTGAGCCTATGGCTTTGCACTTTGTTTATTCTATACAAGTATATATATTTGTATGCATTCTATTTTAGTTACATTGAATTTACAACCCCCTGGCGCTGTTTTGTACGTTTTTTGAAATTACTTTGATCATTATTTTCAACTGTTTATAAATGTTGAAATTTATAAATAAAAGTTTATAAAAATTTTTTTAAAAAGTGTGCAGTTAATCATGTGACCGCCTGGCTCTGTTTGATTGGTGAAACGGAGTCAAACATCACCAGTGACTGCATTTGATTGGTGAAACGGAGTCAAACGTCACCAGTGACTGCATTTGATTGGTGAAACGGAGTCAAACGTCACCAGTGACTGCATTTGATTGGTGAAAGGCAGGCATGCGATAGATCCTACTTTGAAGGTCTGTCTGACTAACCAAACTAAGTGTGCATTAACAGATTGATAAAAATCAGTAGCAAGCTGAATGTAGATAAATGGAGCGGAGTAAAAGTAGCATTTCTTCTCTATAAATATACTCAAGTAAAAGTATGTTGCATTAAAACTACTCTTAGAAGTACAATTCATCCCAAGTTACTCAAGTACATGTAACAAAGTAAATGTAGCGCGTTACTACCCACCTCTGATGATGATGTGTCTACATTCAAACATTCTTCTTCATACTGCATTCATATATGCTACTTTTAAACTTTCATGCAGTGAAGGAAATCCCAACTAAGTCAATTGACCAAAAGTGTATTTATTAAACAGTTATGAAGCAGTGGCACAAACATTCATGTCATTTCCAAAACAGAAAGTGCAAGATTGTCAGAGACATTTTAAAACAAACTATTAGTGCACTTTTGTGCATGATGTCACTAAGATGACATATCAAAACAACACTAAATTAAAGTGCACTTTTTGTACAGAATGCCACTACAATAGTTTAAAACAAATAAAGTGCACTTTTGTGCATGATGTCACTAAGATGACATATCAAAACAACACTAAATTAAAGTGCACTTTTTGTACAGAACGCCACTACAATAGTTTAAAACAAAAAAAGTGCCTGACCCTGCAAACCGCAACAACGCACACACCCAGCTACTACCAAGGCCGCCAACCCAACAACAACAACAACAACAGCAACACCATACACAGCCCAGCCAATCAAGCCATCAGACATGCACCCCGGCCAACCAAACATACCAACGCAGGGCCGAACACCGCAGACACTGCCACTGAATGACCTGCAACTCAGCGCTACATGGCACCCAAGACAATCCACCACCAGTCCCACCAACCCAAAGCATGCCCGTAGATCCTGCTTATGTCCACTCCACCAACGCCTCTCAAAAAAAGGGCTTGGTGCCCAGCGCCACCAAAGCCTGCAATCTATCCCGCACATCCAGGCACCCCCTCCACTGGGTATACCTTCCGGTAAAACGGTATTAGGACCCAGCCCTGCGCCCACAACCGGCACCGCATGGCACCCCAGCAGAACCCGCCGCTGCTATCAGCAAAGCATGCTGGGGCAGCAACACATACACACAACAAGCAGACAAACAAAGCAGGAGGGAAAAAAATGTATACAATAAAATTAAATTAAAAAAAATGTTTTAAACAATTACTACATTGAAAAATAAACACGTATGAATAAATAAATACAGAAAAAAATCTAATGAAATAAATAAAAACATACATATGCACATATTCTGTACCATGCATACATATACAAACACATACAAACACGTATACACATACTTACATACATTCACATACATAGACAATTATACATATACGCACACATACCTATATATACACATGCATGCACGCACACACACACACACACGCACGCACACACACTCATATATATTTAAATACACACATACATATATCATTACATATGTATATATACACACATACATATGTACACAAACACACACATTCACACACAAATACAGTATACCCATATATACACATGCATGTACACGCACGCACCCACCCAGAATGGTTTCTTAACAAAATCTTTCTACATATAAAGTGCTTTTTTTGATTGATTGATTGAGACTTTTATTAGTAGATTGCACAGTACAGTACATATTCTGTACAATTGACCACTAAATGGTAACACCCCAATAAGTTTTTCAATTCGTTTAAGTCGGGGTCCATGTTCATCAATCCCCCCCCCCCGGCAGTAAGAGGATATATGGGCTTATTGTTCTTCCACCATAGAAGTGGGTCAAAATCTAGTTTTTAATGCAATACAGCAACCCCCTGCATCCCCAAACGGGACAAGCGGTAGAAAATGGATGGATGGATGGTCTTAAATCTGCTGCTATAAAAACATTTGTTATTGCTTCAGCCCTGCCTGACTCGCCGAGGAGAGGCTGCGGTGGTGACGCTTCAAAGGAGTTAGCATGTTTGACGTGTTGGCAGAAGCGTACCCTACTGCTGCTGAACAATGTCGGCAAACCTCTGTCCTCCATTGTTGTATCGCACCGCGCAGCCAAAGTGTTCCCAAACGGGAGATGTTAACGAGGCAGGAGGGTCTTCCAGCTCTGGCTTTTGCATGTTGTCCTAGCCCGGTTGCTCCTAGCCTGCCGTGTGTTGTGCCTTGCTCTGCATTGTTTACGCAACCTGCCGTGCGCTACCTAATATGTCCGTGTGGAAACTCGTTCGGTACACCTCCGAACCGAACCCCTGCACCGAAACGGTTCAATACAAATACACGTACTGTTACACCCCCAATATCCATCCATCCATTTTCTACTGCTTATTCCCTTTTGGGTGACGGGGGGCACTTGTGCCAACTCGGCTACAATCGGGCGGAAGGCGGGATACATAATAAAATAAATAAACACAGGAGAGGGACTATCGCAGGGCAGTTGAGCAGCAAGGGGGCAAGCGGCTCCCCCAAACAGTCACTAGACGAGCCCGCACAGTCGCAGTGCAGGGCGCTTTGATTGATTGATTGATTGATTGATTGATATTTTTATTAATAGATTGCACAGCTCAGTACAATTGACCACTAAATGGTAACACTCCAATAAGTTTGTCAACCTGCTTAAGTCGGGGTCCACGTTAATCAATTCATGGTAGGTCCAGGCCAGACCCCACCCCGCCTCCTAGGGCAAGGTTCGGGAACCTTTTTGGCTAAGAGAGCCATACAAGCCAAATATTTAAACAATTATTTCTGTGAAAGTCATATAATATTTTTTTAAAGACTTGAGTACAACTAAATGTGTGAATTTTTAATTAAAACCAAAATTTTTTGAGTCTCATAAGTCTCTTATTCTTTTTAATAACATTGTTACCCTGAAGCTAACCAACAATAAATAAAATATTTCTTACCATTAATGAGACTTCTTGAACAGATGCGATAGAAACCGGATGGATGGACTAAAATGCATGAGAATGTTTTATATTTTGAACGTTATTTTTGACACTGTGATTACCAGCGGAATTATTCATTACTTATCGTGTTAAGCAATGTCAGCTAAGATTTATCTGAGAGCCAGATGCAGACATCAAAACAGCCACATCTGGCTCTAGAGCCATAGGTTCCCTACCCCTGTCCTAGGGAAGGAGGAAGTCCAAGGAGACCTGAATCCAGAGGCAGCCCCCCGCTCAAGCACCCACGAGAGGGACAGTCCACCGCCAAACCCAAGGCGACCGCCCCCAGGTGATCGACCCAGCTCTTGTGTTGGCGCTCATCACCTTGTGCAGGTGTCTTTGATGGACAGTGAATCTTCGCCTCCATTAAATCAGCTCAGCCACAAGAGCGCCAGGCAGACAACTGTTAGCCAAAAAGGACAATTAAAAGCTAGAATTTCTTGTTTTTACTTGAAGTCCCATCACCACAACACAAGCTTCCAATGCAGCACAGGAGTATTTTTAGTCAGCCTTTCCTGCAAAAAGCAGCAATGTTATAATTACTGAGCGCTATGTGACTGTCATGTGACATGAGAGCCAAAGAAAGAGTCTTCAAGACTAGCTGGACACAAAAAAAAAAACAGTCATGGATCGGGGGTAAAGGGGTGCAAGCGAGGCGATTGATGAGTGTGCCATGGATCAGGTCATGCAGAATATGAAGTATTACTAAGTAAGTGTGCTACTGACATGTGGTCCGTGCCACTTTTTTTTTTTTGAGGACTCCGGCTTATTAGTGATTCCCAAAGCCCAAAAAAAGTCTGCGGGCTATAGAGCGTTTTCATTTCGGGCTCCAGTACTCTGGAATGCCCTCCCGGTAAAAGTTCAAGATGCCACCTCAGTAGAAGCATTTAAGTCTCACCTTAAAACTCATCTGTATACTCTAGCCTTTAAATAGACTCCCTTTTTAGACCAGTTGATCTGCCGTTTCTTTTCTTTTTCTCCTATGTCCCACTCTCCATTGTGGAGGGGGTCCGGTCCGATCCGGTGGCCATGTACTGCTCGCCTGTGTATCGGCTGGGGACATCTCTGCGCTGCTGATCCGCCTCCGCTTGGGATGGTTTCCTGCTGGCTCCGTTGTGAACGGGACTCTCACTGCTGTGTTGGATCCGCTTTGGACTGGACTCTCGCGACTGTGTTGGATCCATTATGGATTGAACTTTCACAGTATCATGTTAGACCCGCTCGACATCCATTGCTTTCCTCCTCTCCAAGGTTCTCATAGTCATTCTTTAAATTGATCTCAACTCTGTACACTGCTGCTGGAATTTTAATTTTCCTGAAGGAATCAATAAAGTACTATCTATCTATCTATCATTGTCACCGACGTCCCACTGGGTGTGAGTTTTCCTTGCCTTTATGTGGGCCTACCGAGGATGTGGTAGTGGTTTGTGTTATGGTTTGTGCAGCCCTTTGGGACACTAGTGATTTAGGGCTATATAAGTAAACATTGATTGATTGATGGATTGAATTTTATTCAACTTCCATATCTTATGTAATGTGGTCATACGTGTCCACGGTAGGGATGCACCGATTAATCGGTAACCGAATATATTCGGCCGAATATGGCAAAAAAAAGCCACATTCGGCCTTCGGTGGAATGAGTTAAAAACAAGGCCGAATAGTGGCGTGTGACGCAACTTTTTGACGCGGTGACGCAATCAACCAACGTGCAGTGACGTTGGGATATGTTGTGTACCTGTATAAGTGTATGAGGTTACAAGCACACACTTATTGAGATTTAGTGGGGCCTCTGTTTACATTATTAGCCTGTTGTGTAGGCTACCTGTATAAGTGTATGAGGTTACAAGCACACACTTAATTGAGATTTACTTAAGCCTTCTGTTTACATTATTAGCATATCTACTGTGGCTAAGCAGACTTTTGCCAAAAGGACAATAATTCATTTGTTGTGGGTTTATCCACTTTAATGCACTTTATTTTTTTTTGGAATGTATGTTTTGTTTGAAGGCCTAATATAATTGAAAAACTTTGTGCTTTTTTTGAACAGCAAAGGCTACTGGAATATTAAAAACATGTCAATATTCAATAAAAAATTACTTTATTTGAAAAACATGTCTAAATATTTATTCTAGGCTATTTATGCAATATAAAAACAATTGTGAAAAACTGCATTCATTATTTGGTATTTGGTATTCGGCCTTCGGCCAAGCGTTTAAGTTTTATTCGGCTTCGGCCACAAATTTTCATTTCGGTGCATCCCTAATAAATATTTTTGTTTTTGTAACAGCCTATAAAATATAATTGACAGCCAATTTACAGTATGAATAAATATTTCTGAATGAATTAATCAGCAGGGTGGTACAGGGGGTTAGTGTGTGTGCCTCACAATAAGAAGGTCCTTGGTTCCTTCTGTGTGGTGTTTGCATGTTTTCCCCGAGACTGCATGGGTTCTCTCTGGATACTCTGGCGTTCCACCACCACCTCCAAGGGGGAGAGGTGGATTGGCAACAATACATTCAGCCTACTTGTGTGAATGTTGTCTGTCTGTGTTGGCCCAGCGATGAGGTGGCGACTTGTCCAGGGTGTACCCCGCCTTACGCCGAATGCAGCTGGGATAGGCTCCAGCACCCCACGTTACCCTCGTGAGGGACGAGCAGTGGAAAAGGAATGCATGGATTGAATTAGTCATAATCTGATTAGTCGACTAATTATTAGAAAAATACATGACTATTTAACTATCAAAATAGTCATTAATGGCAACACTAGTCTAACTATTCGCTAAATTTAGTGACAAAGTCACTAAGTTAGCAACCTTCACAGCTTCTGCTACGTCTTCTTATTCCCTGCCAAACCAGAGGCATATGAGCTGCATTAACAAGCAGAGTTACGATTAGGGATGTCCGATAGTATCGACTGCACATATTATCGGACGATAAATGCTTTAAAATTTAATATTGGAAATTATCGGCATCGGTTTCAAAAAGTCAAATTCATGACTTTTTAAAACGCCGCTGTGTACGTGCAGGTAGGGGAAGTATAGAATGCCAATAAACCTCTACGGCTTTTCACAGACACAAGTGAATGCAACGCACACTTGGCCAACAGCCATACAGGTCACACTGAGGGTGGCCGTATAAACAACTTCAACACTGCTACAAATATGCGCCACACTGTGAACCCACACCAAACAAGAATGACAACCCCATTTTGGGAGAACATCCGCACCGTAACACAACAGAACAAATACCCAGAACCCTTTGCAGCACTAACTCTTCCGGGAAGCCACAATATATAACTCCCTACCCACCACCCCCACCTCAACCCCGCTCATCTCAACCTCCTCATGCTCTCTCAGGGAGAGCATGTCCCGAATTCCAAGCTGCTGTTTTGAGGCATGTTAAAAAAAATCATGCACTTTGTGACTTCAATAATAAATATGGCAGCGCCATATTGGCATTATTTTTCCATAACTTGTGTTGATTTATTTTGGAAAACCTTGTTACATTGTTTAATGCATCCAGCGGGGCATCACAACAAAATTAGGCATAATAATGGGTTAATTCATCGACTGTATGTATCGGAATCGGTAATTAAGAGTTGGACAATATCGGAATATCGGCAAAAAAGCCATTATAGGACATCTCTAGTTACGATGCATACCCCCAAGTGAGCATGTAGCGCCAACTCTGTTTGTGGTAAGAAATAGTAGTGATATTGAGAGAGTAAAGAGAAAATATGGACATGAGAGTACTATTACAACTAAAAGGCGAGGCTTGAATAGTGTTTTTCACAGGAATTAAATACAAAGTGCGACTTAAGATCATCTTAACATTCGTAATGTATACCTGCAACATTATTATGCTAACCCTAATATTGCCTCTTTATAAGTAAAATACGACAGTTATCTTCTTTTTGATCATTATTTTCTCATCTGTGTGAGAACTCCAGTGCATGAATGTAGATAAGACATCAAAATAGTGGACATTTGATGCAAAATGATGCCTCGGGCTTAGGCCCCATGCGGTCGGGGTCACATGTTGCTGGTTATAGAGCAAAAAGTGGGAAGATGATGAAGGATGATGTGTGGGGGGGGGGGGGGGGGGGGGGGTAGCTCGGGGGCTTGGGTCAAGCAGTTCTATGGAAAAGGGAGAACTCATTATAGCGCTTGAAAAGAAGACAACAAGCAAAAACAATAAACGGCGGTGGTGGCCAGACTCTCCAAAAATGATGAGACACATGGCGAGGCCCTGCAAATTCCCAACAAGCAACCTTAACACTAATTACCAGCGCACTCTCAGCCTCATGTGTTCATTTGATAATTGGCTTGACTTTTTACAAATAGTGGGCCATCATTAATTAGCAGCGCACGGGGGCCCCAATCAATAGTTTCCATATTTTGAGCAGGCCGGGGCCAGGCGTAATGGACATTCACTTTAGCCTGCATCACACGGATTGGAAAGCTTGCGCTCGCTTGTTTCGCATGTACTTCTACTTTCATGGCGAGTAGAGAGTACAGATTTAACACGTCTATATGTGGAAGAAAAACACATATTCTGCACATTCCAATGACACACCAGCAGTTTATTATTCTGGTTGTTGTTTTAAGTGGTGTGCAACTGCAACACATTGACTACGGTTATTTACTACTTTGGTGACCCTATTTTGCTACATAAAAGGTTCAAAATTAAAAAAAAAGCTTTCAGTTTCATGCACTAGTTAAACACTATGGCTTAATGCAGTGGTTCTCAACCTTCTTTCAGTGAACATTTTTTTAATTCAAGTACCCCCCAATCAGAGCAAAGCATTTTCGGTTGAAAAAAAGATATACCGTAAAGAAATGAAATACAGCACTATGTCATCAGTTTCTGATTTATTAAATTGTGTAACAGTGCAAAATATTGCTCATTTGTAGTGGTCTTTCTTGAACTATTTGGAAAAAAAGATATACAAATAACTAAAAACTTGTTGAAAAATAAACAAGTGATTCGAGTCAGGTAATAATGTCATTGCTACACCTGTCCTGCTGTTCGGTCCGGTGAAGACTGCTCTCATATGAAACTTATCTCAACTGCATTACGCCAGTTATTTGAAGTAACACACGAATTAATAACATTGATTAAAAAGTAATTCCGCTGGCAGGGCTCGAATTTAACCACGGCAAACGTGACAAAAGCTGCGAGATCAATTATAAATAAAGATTTCTACATATAGAAGTAATCATCAACTTAAAGTGCCCTCTTTGGGGATTGTAATAGAGATACATCTGGATTTATCAACTTACTTCTAAACATTTCTTCACAGAAAAAGAAATCTTTAACATCAATATTTATGGAACATGTCCACAAAAAATCTAGCTGTCAACACTGAATATTGCATTGTTGCATTTTTTTTCACAGTTTATGAACTTACATTCATATTTTGTTGAAGTATTATTCAATAAATATATTTATAAAGGATTTTTGAATCTTTGCTATTTTTAGAATTTTTTTTTTAAATCTCACGTACCCCTTGGCGTACCTTCAGGTACCCCCAGGGGTACGCGTACCTCCATTTGAGAACCACTAGCTTAATCTAACCACACCAAACAAATATATTTTGTTAGTAGGTTTGTTTTATTAATTAGCTGGAAAAAAAGTACTAAAATGGTTCCTACAAGACTTTGTACGAGTTTTTAGTTAGAAAGAATATTTTTGTTCATTGTACCCACCTCAGAGGTAAAAACGTTACCGGCCCTTCCTTCATAACGTCATCCTTTATGAACCAGGAACAATATTGTTATTGATAGTAAAATAACGACAAGTAACAACAACAAACAGTATCCCCCTAAGCATATTCTGTAATAGACATTTATTGTTGTTCTTTCTTTGGTCAAAGTTACAAAAAAATAAATGCTCTGTTATGCAAAACACAAATGTCCTCTATGGAGGAAGATATAGTAACAAACTGTGTCGGGGATGCGCTAATCAATCAGCCACCGATCAGTATCAGCCGATTTCAACCACATAGTATGTGATTAGTCAATGCTAATTCATGCCTTTCAGTGCAAATCACAAAAGCTGATCCTTGCTGGTTCGACACGGTGTTTATTTTAGGATCCCAAGCTGACAGTTGGCTAGGAGCTAACTGTATATGTCCATATATAGCATGGAGCCATTGCCATAGTTTTAATAATCATCACCACAATTGCTGCAAATACATCCCTACTTGAAAGACATGTAGGGTAACAATATGATAATGTCCTATCATGGTTAATTAAGGCCACCACAATGATCAGGGATATCATTATTATCACAGCTTTGTTGGAGGCGCTCAAAAAGTAGTCATACACACATAACCAACTTTTATTTAAGAAATTAAAAACAACAAATAAATAGCCACACCACATACTTTATTGGCAGAAGAAAAATGTTATATAATAACATTTTTATGGCTACTTAAGAGCCATATTATTTTGATTTAAATGTTTAAAGCTGTTTATATCCTTCTGTTTAAATTTGTATACATTTTTTGCTTTTTATAATGACATAGAAAAACATGTGTGTTGGGGGAAGTCACCCAAATTCACATCATGTTTTCATATTGCTTTGAGTATTGATCTCTCTTTCAGCCTGTAGGTTTATGTATGTATATATATATATATATATACATACATATATCAATCAATCAATCAATGTTTACTTATATAGCCCTAAATCACTAGTGTCTCAAAGGGCTGCACAAACCACCACGACATCCTCGGTAGGCCCACATAAGGGCAAGGAAAACTCACACCCAGTGGGACGTCGGTGACAATGATGACTATGAGAACCTTAGAGAGGAGGAAAGCAATGGATGTCGAGCGGGTCTAACATGATACTGTGAAAGTTCAATCCACAATGGATCCAACACAGTCGCGAGAGTCCAGTCCAAAGCGGATCCAACACAGCAGCGAGAGTCCCGTTCACAGCGGAGCCAGCAGGAAACCATCCCAAGCGGAGGCGGATCAGCATCGCAGAGATGTCCCCAGCCGATACACAGGCAAGCAGTACATGGCCACCGGATCGGACCGGACCCCCTCCACATATATGTATATATATATGTATGTATGTGTATATATATATATATATGTATATATGTGTGTGTATGTATATATGTGTGTATATATACACACACACACACACACACACACATATATATATACATATATATATATATATATATATATATATATATGTATATCTGTGATGAGGTGGCAAACTTGCCCAGGGTGTACCCCGCCTTCCGCCCGATTGTAGCTGAGAAAGGCACCAGTGCCCCCCACGACCCCAAAGGGAATAAGCGGTAGAAAGTTGATGGATGGATATATATATATATATATATATATATATATATATATATATATATATATATACACATACATACATACATACATACATATACATATATACATACATACATACATATACATATATACATACATACATACATATATACATACATACATACATACATATATACATACATACATACATATATACATACATACATACATATATACATATATACATTACATACATACACATATATTTATATATATATCTGTTTATTTCAATTGTTAGTTTTTCCTTTATTAATTTATTTCACCCCATATTTGTTCCCACTACCGCACCTTAAGTTGGAGTCTTTAATCTCATTATATGCAAGTATAATGACAATAAAGTTAATTCTATATAAATATATATATAAATATATAAAATTGTTTAATGATGTCATAATGACCATGCCCCTAGCCATGCTCGCCACCACCACAAGTTTATTGACAAGCTGGGGATAACCCTCACTTGCCATGAAAAAATTTAAACATTTTCAGGTAATACATGTGATTGGTATCGGCCGATATCACGCATGAATGATCGGAATCGGCAGCATAAACCCCTTATCAGAATATCCTTAGTACTTTGTGGACATTTGCTGTAGCTGTGCTAGAGTAAAGAGGAAATAAACGGAGATAACTAACAAAATTAGCTTTGAAGCGTAACTACAGATTAGAGCAGAGCAATATAATTTTGAATAGATTTGTTTAATCAGGTGCACTTATGTGCAGGTGTGGGGGCGATACTACTGATGGCTCAAATGTGCAGGTTGCTGGGCGGATGGTTCAGATGTGATCTGAAAGAATACATGTACTTCTAACAGGTGTATTGGTAAGAGAAGACACTAATCACCCCTCACGTTCCCTAAGATCTTCTTCATCCATCCATCTCACTGTCCCCTTTTTAAACTGTCCACCATGGGATCCCGAGCTTCCAGCCGCTCTGCCCTTCATCTTTGGAACTCATAACCTCCAGACCTTCGTAACTTAAGACTCAATATCCCTCTCTAAAAAAAGACTCAAAATACACCTATTCCTGACAGCTTATTCTTTGTAAATGTTATTGATCTTTGTTGTTGTTTTTATCCAATTGATTTTATTGTTTTGATTTTGTATGGTGTCCTTCAGTGCCCAGAAAGGTGCCTTATAAGTCAAATGTATTGTTATTATTATTATAATCAATTAAACTACAAGTAAGTCATCTTATTTCACCTTTTGGTTACATCACACTCGTGGAAAGATCCCAATCCAGGCATCAGCCATTCATCCAAACAGGAACACCGTGCCATACGGGAGACGGATGGCAAACCGGACCAATCCATCAGCAGCTCAGTAGGCTCTTCCTAAATATAGGAGCCGGGGAACTGAGACACTCCAGAAAGTCAAAACCAAATCTTGTGTAAACAAAAGGGCCTGCTCTATCTCAAGGCCGCCAATTGGCCTTCCACTGCCGCATCATGCCACAGCTTTCACAAGTGTGTAAAATAATAAAGTAAGGAGTGAAATACATTCTTATGGCGTGTGTGACTGGTCAATGTCTGATTAAAATAGAGCAGGGGCCAAGTCTCACGGTGAGACATACAGTACAACTCAAGTCAAAGCCCTTTCAACTAGTCTGTAATCCACAAATAGAAACCAGGTAAAACAATAGAGCAATATAAAATATCGAACAGGGTCACCCACATCAATGACCTCTGACACAAGTCAAATTAGCGGTTCTGTTTGGAAGTCGACCGGCGACCCATTGAAAATTAGCTTTTCCTCTCTGGCCCAAATCAAAAGTCAATAACCAGTGACTAACACCACAGTAGATTCCAGAAACTGGAGCTGAGCTGAGCTGAGCTGAGCAGGGTGGAGGTTCAGGGGAAGAACACAGCACCCATGAAGGAAGAACGCATAAACCAAAGCGCGAACATCTCTTTGTTTTCACTCACAATGTGAGGCTTCTCACCCGAGGTGAAGCCAGGAGAGATTGCAGTTCCACCCACTGGCCTGCGGGTGGCATCCCTCTGCTCCTGCTTCAACAGCACACTGACCCTGCCTGCTTTTAGCAGCTGGGTTACTATGGCAACCCCAGACGGTCCATACCACTCATCTCGCTCTCCCTCGATCTCGCTGTCTCTACCTGAGTTGAGAAGCTCTGATTCTATCCTTGCATTTGTGCACGCTCGCGTTCATCACAACCGATGTGGACTGGCCAGAATGTTCATGTTGAAGCTTTAGGCAGCAGAGTAGCAAGTAGCGTCTTAGAACAATTCAATGCCACGTTTGAACATACAAACACCAACACCTTCACAGCCCACTATTTCACATTTAATCTACAGGTCCTATATTATGTATAACTAACTTGTTAACCATGTTCTAACTAGGGCTGGGCGATATATCGCGGGTTTGTCTCTGTGCGATATAGAAAATGACAATATCGTGATATTCGAGTATATGTTCTCACACAGTTGCTTTAGGAGCAGGCATTACACTACAGGCTTTTCCCACTCTTTGTTGTCTCTCCTTCTCACAGACAGCAAGCACACCTTCTTACATACGTCACATACGTATACGCCCTCGCGGAGCAAAGAAGTAGCAGCATGGGTAACGTTAGCTGTGGTGCTAGCGGAGTGGTAATACGAGAGAAAGAAGGTGCCAATCTGGTAACAAATAAAGGAAGAATTAATTCCCAAGAAAAACAGCAGGGGGTCCATCATCCGGCGGTGGTTTGGCTTCAAGTGGGAATATGTCGAACAGACGAGCGTAATTTGTCAAGTGTGCGGCAAAAGCGTTGCTACAAAAAGTAGCATTACTGATAAAATGTAGCATCATTTGAAAAGTCACCTGCTTGAGAATGAAGAGTGCTTACTCCGCATGTCAACATCTCCATTCGGTGCCACACCATCAAAATGCCGAGGCAAACATTTCCAGATCAACACCGTATGAAAAAAATAGTGAAGAACAAAAGGAGATAATGTCTGCAGGAACCTACCACATAGCATAGGACGAACACTATTTGATTTCCTAGTATGCAGCTCATTTTTTATTGACAGTTATTGAAATATCTTGTGTGACATCATGCACAAAAGTGCAATTTATTTGTTTTAAACTATTGCAATGGTGTTTTGTACAAAAAGTGCACTTTAATTTAGTGTTTTTTTGATGTCATCTTAGTGACATCATGCACAAAAGTGTTTTTTTTTTAAATGTCTCTGACAATCTTGCACTTTCTGTTTTGAAATGACATGAATGTTTGTGCCACTGTTTAATAACTGTTTAATAAATAAACTTTTAGTTGTAATTTCCCTCTCTGCATGAAAGTTTAAAATGAGCATATATTAATGCAGTATGAGCAAACAGTGCTATTCCTCGTCCTGCAGGGATGATATTTAAAAGTAGCTAAAACACCGTGAAAAGACGTTGGATAGCTGCTGGATAGCTTTGTTTTAAAGCACCACTGGCAAATCGACGCTTCAGTGTTTAAAGTTCCATCTTTATCATTAGTTTTTAAAGTCCTACTGAAATGAGATGTTCTTATTTAAACGGGGATAGCAGGTCCATTCTATGTGTCATACTTCATCATTTCGCGATATTGCCATATTTTTGCTGAAAGGATTTAGTAGAGAACATCCACGATAAAGTTCGCAACTTTTGTTCGCTAATAAAAAAGCCTTGCCTGTACCGGAAGTAGCAGACGATGTGCGCGTGACGTCACGAGTTGTGGAGCTCCTCACATCTTAACATTGTTTACAATCATGGCCACAAGCAGCTAGAGCGATTTGGACCAAGAAAGCGACACTTTCCCCATTAATTTGAGCAAGGATGAAAAATTCTGGGATGAGCATAATGAGAGTGAAAGATTAGAAAAAAAAAAAAAGTTACAAAAATAAAAATAAAAATAGGCGAGGGCATTGAGAGTGACTCAGATGTTAATAGACACATTTACTAGGATAATTCTAGAAAATCCCTTATCTGCCTATTGTGTTAATAGTGTTTTAGTGAGATTATATAGTACCTGAAAGTCGGAAGGGTGTGGCCACGGGTGTAGTAACCGCCAGTGTCTCTGAGGGAAGCCAGGCAACTGCATTAGGACGCAAGATCCGCTCATGTCTACAGTAAGAGCCGACTTATTACCACAATCTTCTCACCAAAACCTGCCGGTTGACATGTGGTCAGGATCCATGTTCGCTTGACCGCTCTGTTCCATAGTAAAGCTTCGCCTTCGGGAATTTTAAACAAGGAAACACCGGCTGCGTTTGTGTGGCTAAAGGCTAAACGCTTCCCACCTCCATCTTTCGACTTTGACTTCTCCATTATTAATTGAACAAATTATAAAAGATTCAGCAACACAGATGTCCAGAATACTGTGTAATTATGCAAGTAAATCGGACGACTTTTAGCCGTGAGTGGTGCTGGGATAAAATGTCCGCTACAACCCGAGACGTCACGCGCCCGCGTCATCATACGCGTCATCATTCCGCGACGTTTTCAACAGGATACCTCACGGGAAATTTAAAATTCAATTTAGTAAACTAAAGCGGGCGTATTGGCATGTGTTGCAATGTTAATATTTTATCATTGATATATAAACTATCAGACTGCGTGGTGGCTAGTAGTGGCTTTCAGTAGGACTTTAAAGTACGAGTAGAGTGCAAAAACAAGTTGCCCCTATATGCAAGATATTATCATATATATATCTAATTTATGACACCAAAATACTTACAAAGTTTGCAAAGTGTTCACTCAAGGCTAAAGCAAAATGATGCGATAAATATCGTGTATCGTTACATGCCCCAAAAATACCGAGATATTAATAAAAGGCCATATCGCCCAGCCCTACATACAGTAGAACTGTACTACAATGTATATTGCAACATGGATTTTAGGCCATATGGCCCATCCCTACAACACATGATGCTAAGACACAGATAGATTCTGTTAGCTCGTACATTCATTGTCACAGTGGTTAATAATTCTTCCAGATTGCCTGTAGGGGGAGGATGAGAGCAGAAGCGTATTATTTCAAACAGATGTTTAACTTGAGCTGTTTTAATTGCAGCTTCAAACCAGGAAGCTAAAGATAAGTGTATATGTAGCAGCCCCTGTGCACAGTACGGCAGACAGGCTGTCGGTTGTGATAAATCCGACACACTGTGTGTACAAATTGAGAGCTGAATCAAAAGGATAATTGATAAGAATGTTGTCTGTCATGGAGCAGTTAACATGGGTCCCATGAGAAAAACCAAGCCCGGCCACAGAGTTGGCAGATAGAAGCGGGGCTGATGAAAAACATATCATAAATATGAAGGATTAGTCAAGTAAATGCTTGCAATTGTCCAAATATTGGCCCATTCATTCATTACATGGCAGTTTGAAGCTCAGCGAGATGAAAATGACTAAAGTAGCTTCCTCCTAATCCCGTCAGATCAGGTGGACTAAACCGCAGGTGATTTGATGTGGTGATTAAAGAGATAACAACGCAGAGTAATGCGGGTCAGTAACACTGGAACTGGACCGACTTAACAGGATACTGCATGCATACTGGATCATATGGCCACTACATGATGATGGTTCAACTTGTGCAGCAGGTTTTTTTACTGGAAATTACACTGTCCTAAGGTGGGTATGGACTGAGCCATTTTAAAGTATTCTTTTTCTAAATTCTCTTACTCACAAATTGTACGAGTCAATAACCAGTGACAAAAAGAAAGCTAATGATTAAAACATGAACTCAGTACGGACTGACTGAGCAACAACTTGACTGCTTACACTGTGACCTCATCGTTGTTCCAATACAGTCATTCAGGTTTCAGTAGGGTGCGGTTCAAAGTCTTATTGACTGTCAAAACTACTCATTAAGACAAATTTGCAATCATTCGTGGGCCCAGATTGTTCATCTGTACCCCAGGGCAGCTGTAGCTACAGATGTAGCTTACCACCACCAGATGTGAATCAATGATGGGTTCCCACTTCTCTGTGAGCGCTTTGAGTATCTGACAATAGAAAAGCGCGATATAAATCTAATCCATTATTATTATTATTATTATTATTATTATTATTAGACTAGAGATGTACGATACTATTGGCCGATAAGTGCTTTAAAATGTAATATCAGAAATTATCTGTATTGGTTTGAAAAAGTAAATTTATGACTAAAATGCTGCTGTACGGAGTGGTACACGGACGTAGGGGGAAGTACAGAGAGACAATAAACCTTAAAGGCGCTGCCTTTGCGTGACGTCCCAATAACAAAATATCTACGGCTTTTCACACACACAAGTGAATGCAAGGCATACTTGGTCAACAGCCATACAGGTCACACTGAGGATGGCCGTATAAACAACTTTAACACTGGTACGCATAAGCGCCACACTGTGAACCCAAACCAAACAAGAATGAAAAACACATTTCGGGAGAACATCAGCACCATAACACAACACAAACACGACAGAACAAACACCCAGAACCCCTTGCAGCACTAACTCTTCCGGGATGCTACAATATACAGCCCCGCTACCACCACATCTGAGGTCCTCTCCAAGGTTTCTCATAGTCAGCATTGTCACTGGCGTCCCACTGGATGTGAATTCTCCCTGCACACTGGGTGTGAGTTTTCCTTGCCCTTTTGTGGGTTCTTCCGAGGATGTCGTAGTCGTAATGATTTGTGCAGTCCTTTGAGACATTTGTGATTTGGGGCTATATAAATAAACATTGATTGATTGATTGATTGATATCGCCCAGCCCTAAATGGCAGCTACACTTTCCATCTTAAAGATCTAAAAAAATGATTTGGGAACGTCCGCTGGGCCAGATTGAAAAGCTCAATGGGCCGCATGTGTCCCCCGGGCCTTCATTTGCCCAGGTCTGTCCTTGGACTACATTCCTCAGGAGGTGACAGTTGTCTAGGCAGGCCTTGGCTGCTCGCGGGAGGTCTACCCACTACGCGCCATGGCGTAGTGGGTAGAGCGGCCGTGCCCAAAAAAAAAAACCTGAGGGTTGCAGGTTCGCTTCCCACCTATTGACATCCAAATCGCTGCCGTTGTGTCCTTGGGCAGGACACTTCACCCTTTGTCCCCGGTGCCGCTCACACTGGTGAATGAATGATGAATGAATGATAGGTGGTGGTCGGAGGGGCCGTAGGTGCAAACTGGCAGCCACGCTTCCGTCAGTCTACCCCAGGGCAGCTGTGGCTACTGATGTAGCTTACCACCACCATCGTGTGAATGTATGATGGCTTCCCACTTCTCTGTGAGCGCTTTGAGTATATAATAATAGAAAAGCGCGATATAAATCTAATCCATTATTATTATTTTGCACCTGCCGGGTGTGGCTGGCGTGATGCTAACAGCTCGGACTCGCACCACAACACGTAAACATGGGGCTAAGACGTACTGTTTTTTGCTTCTGTTGTTGTGTTCTGCAGCATGGAGGGTGTGTGTTATGAAGAGGACATGTGGACGCAGAGATATTGACACGCTGATGTGTTTGCGATCATAGAACTGGAAGGGGGCGGAGTGAGGGGCAGACAAACAAGGCACAAAAACCTACACAGAGGCGTTTTGTGTCTCACCTTCTGCTGCTGACCTTCCCTTTGTTTACAGCGCATTGCCGGGATACTCCCTTTGATTCCACTGCGCACACGTGACCCTCCGCCAGTTTCTGCTCTGCAGTGCTGCTGCTAAAAATAGCCTTCGCTTGCCCTGGCTCCACTGCTAGTTTACATAAGCTCTAAAGAGGGGGGGGGGGATAGTGGTGAAAGGGGAGCGACAGAAGTGTGGGGGGGGGGGGGGGGGGGGGGGTGTTCGGCAAGGAGAGGGTGGGTGGTGACGGGGGATGTGGAGGGGTGGAGGTCTGTTGTATGGAACTCCATTCCACAATTTCTGAGCAGCGCTATTGCTGTCCTACAGTCTGTGCCTGAGCACTCGTCAACAGCACTGTGTGTGTGTGTGTGTGTGCACACTGGCAATATCCGCCATTCACCTGCCTCACGTCTCATCTCCACTGTCTGTCCGTTAAAATGGAAGCACATTTTAACCCAAAAATAAAAATCTATTTATAGCTGCAAAATCCCCCCCCCCCCCCGCCCCCCTTTTCCCTCCATCACTCTTTAACACATCCCGCCCCCTTCCCTCCCCTCCCTGCAAACACAGCTCGTGTGCAACATCAGGTGGACGAGTAAGCGCCGGATGAAAACTAGCTAAGTCACGGTAATGTCGTTCAAAAAAAAAAAGCGTGGAAGAAGTCATCGGGCATGTTGTCGTGACAACTAGGAGAGAGAACATATGCCTTCTCCTCCTCCTATGTGAGAGGAGAGGGGTGAAAGGAAGCAAATATACAAAAATAATACAAATCCAAACACAGCGGCTGGTCTTGTGACATGTTGCACGCTGCTTTAGGCTGTCTTTAGTGTCTCTGCACATCCAAGCAGGCGAACACACTTCCAGGCAAGCCTTATGTACAATGCAATGGTGGACAACCACACACTTTTTACATTTTACGCTCATAAAACTTTTTCATTCACTACAGCAGATTCAGCATTCGCAAACCGGAACATTTCAATTAAAATCCACTATATTACCCCGAGAGGGACAAGCGGATAATGTTGTATTTTTTTGTCTGAAAATACAGTAAAAAAAAAAAAAAAAGTGCACTAAGTTGGTTTTAGTTTAAACGTGATAATAAAATGTTAAATGTTAGAGATGTCCATTAATGGCTTTTTTGCCGATATCCGATATTGTCCAACTCTAAATTACTGATTCCGATATCAACCAATACCGATATATACAGTCGTGGAATTAACACATTATTATGCCTCATTTTCTTGTGATGCCCCACTGGATGCATTAAAAAATGTAACCATCGATCCATTTTCTACCGCTTATTCCCTTTTGGGGTTACGGGAGGCGCTGGCGCCTATCTCAGCTACAATCGGGCGGAAGGCGGGGTACATCCTGGACAAGTTGCCACCTCATCACAGGGCCAACACAGATAGACAGACAAAATTCACACACTAGGGACCATTTAGTGTTGCCAATCAACCTATCCCCAGGTGCATGTCTTTGGAGGTGGGAGGGGCCTATCCCCAGGTGCATGTCTTTGGAGGTGGGAGGGGCCTATCCCCAGGTGCAAGTCTTTGGAGGTGGGAGGGGCCTATCCCCAGGTGCAAGTCTTTGGAGGTGGGAGGGGCCTATCCCCAGGTGCATGTCTTTGGAGGTGGGAGGGGCCTATCCCCAGGTGCAAGTCTTTGGAGGTGGGAGGGGCCTATCCCCAGGTGCAAGTCTTTGGAGGTGGGAGGGGCCTATCCCCAGGTGCATGTCTTTGGCAGTAGGAGGACGCCGGAGGACCCGGAGGGAACTCACGCATTCATGGGGAGAACATGCAAACTCCACACAGAAAGATCCCGGGCCTGGATTTGAACCCAGGACTGCAGGAACTTTGTATTGTGAGGCAGAAGCACTAACCCCTCTGCCACCGTGAAGCCAATCAGAAAATTAACTCAAGTTGTGGAAAAAAATATCAACATGGCACTGCCATATTTATTACTGAGGTCACAAAGTGCATTATTTTTTTTAACATGCCTCAAAACAGCAGCTTGGAATTTTGGGACCTGCTCTCCCTGGGAGAGCATGAGGAGGTTGAGGTGGGCGGGGTAAGGGGGGAGTATTTTGTAACGTCCCGGAAGAGTTAGTGCTGCAAAGGGGTCTGGGTATTTGTTTTGTTGTGTTTATGTAGTGTTACGGTGCGGATGTTCTCCTGAAATCTGTTTTGACTGATTGATTGATTGATTGATACTTTTATTAGTAGATTGCACAGTACAGTACATATTCCGTACAATTGACCTCTAAATGGTAACACCCCAATAAGTTTAACTTGTTTAAGTCGGGGTCCACGTTAATCAATTCATGGTACAAATATATACTATCAGCATAATACAGTCATCACACAAGTTAATCATCATAGTATATACATTGAATTATTTACATTATTTACAATCCGGGGGGTGGGATGAGGAGCTTTGGTTGATATCAGAACTTCAGTCATCAACAATTGCATCAACAGAGAACTGTGGACATTGAAACAGTGTAGGTGTGACTTAGTAGGATATGTACAGCCAGCAGAGAACATAGTGAGTTCACATAGCATAAGAATAAGTATATACATTAAAAGTACATTTGAGTTGTTTATAATCCGGGGAGATGGGATGTGAATGGAGGAGGGTATTAGTAAAGTGTTGAAGTTGCCTGGAGGTGTTGTTTTAGTGCAGGAATATAGAGATGCACTTACTTTTACACCTGTTGGGAGTACATTCCACATTGATGTGGCATAGAAAGAGAATGAGTTAAGACCTTTGTTAGATCGGAATCTGGGTTTAACGTGGTTTGTGGAGCTCCCCCTGGTGTTGTGGTTATGGCGGTCATTTACGTTAAGGAAGTAATTTGACATGTACTTCGGTATCAGGAAGGTGTAGCGGATTTTATAGACTAGGCTCAGTGCAAGTTGTTTTACTCTGTCCTCCACCCTGAGCCAGCCCACTTTGGAGAAGTGGGCTGAATCAATTGAATCAATTGAATCATCAACGTCAAACCCTTGTTACAATAAATGAGTTTAAAGCTTCTGTGAAAGAATTGCAGTCTACCTTGTTTGTATGCACATGTGTTATGAGAGCAAGTTTAATGTTGTACATGTGATGTATTATGTAACCTTGGTGCTGCTCTCTTGGCCAGGTCTCTCTTGGAAAAGAGATCTTTGATCTCAATGGGGTTGTACCTACTTAAATAAAGGCTAGGGCAGCACGGTGAAACAGGGGTTAGTCCATGTGCCTCACAATGCTAAGGTCCTGAGTTGTCCTGGGGTCAATCCCGGGCTCGTGTGGTTTGCATGTTCTCCCCGTGACTGCGTGGGTTCCCTCCGGATACTCCAGCTTCCTCCCACCTCCAAAGACATGCACCTGGGGATAGGCCCCTCCCACCTCCAAAGACATGCACCTGGGGATAGGCCCCTCCCTCCTCCAAAGACATGCACCTGGGGATAGGCCCCTCCCACCTCCAAAGACATGCACCTGGGGATAGGTTGATTGGCAACACTAAATGGTCCCTAGTTTGTGAATATTGTCTGTCTATCTGTGTTGGCCCTGTGATGAGGAGGCGACTTGTCCAGGGTGTAATCGCCTTGCGCCTGAAAGCAGCTGAGATAGGCTCCAGCGACCCCCCGCGACCCCGAACGGGACAAGCAGTAGAAAATGGATGCTTGGAAATAAAGGCTAAATAAAAATAAATAACATGCATTAGGGAAAGATTCAAGGGGTAAAACCCACTTTTCTTGCCTGTGGGCACCTGTTTGTGTGTATTTGGGATTTATAAAAGAGCCAACAATGTAAATTCAAACCATGGGGACGGATATGATGAAAGATATTTATCAAATCATTTTGCCTTGTTCCACACAAGATGTTTCCCACCTTGTAACGTCTACAAGCCAGTGAAGAGAAGTGAAGTGAATTATATTTATATAGCGCTTTTTCCCAAGTGACTCAAAGCGCTTTACATAGTGAAACCCAATATGTAAGTTACATTCAAACCAGTGTGGGTGGCACTGGGAGCAGGTGGGAAAAGTGCCTTGCTAAAGGACACAACGGCAGTGACTAGGATGGCTGAAGCGGGAATCGAACCTGCAACCCTCAAGTTGCTGGCATGGCCACTCTACCAACCGAGCTAAACCGCATATCCTCATTTCTGCTACAAGGGCAACCAGGCGACTGAAAATGCTCTTTGATTGGTTGTATTAACCAGGTCACTGCAACAACTAGTGCCTGTTTGACTTAAGAGGCAGTAAACAAGTGGAATGAAAGTAAATCACTTGAAATATTCACTCTTTACTTTGTTAAATGCTGTAACAGTAGTCAGTCACACGACATTTGTGTTGTTGGTCTCAACCCGCCTGACCAAATGCTAAAATTACGCTAAAACTGATGTGTTTGCGTTGTCGCCGTGAGATAAATGCTGACATTTCCTTTTTTTATTTTGTTATTTACAGATGAAATGGATCATAAGGACTCACAATACCCACATGAATTCATCAATTTACTGAGGGCACCACTTTCTGACCGTTGGACATTTTAGGGGGGAAAAAGGCTGACTTTTAATGTAAAATTTTGTTCACTTTGATACGCCCCCTGTGAACTTTTTTTAATTCAAGTACCCCCTAATCAGAGCAAAGCATTTTTGGTTGAAAAAAAGAGATAAAGAAGTAAAATACAGCACTATGTCATCTCTTTCTGATTTATTAAATTGTATAACAGTGCAAAAATATTGCTCATTTGTAGAGGTCTTTCTTCAACTATTTAGAAAAAATGATAATAAAATAACTAAAAACATGTTGAAAAATAAACTAGTGATTCAATGATAAATGCAGATTTCTGCACATAGAAGTAATCATCAACTTAAAGTGCCCTCTTTGGGGATTGTAATAGAGATCCATCTGGATTCATCAACTTACTTCTAAACATTTCATCACAAAAAAATTAATCTTTAACATCAATATTTATGGAACATGTCCACAAAAAATCTAGCTTTTAACACTGAATATTGCATTGTTATATTTCTTTTCACACTTTATGAACCTACATTCATATTTTGTTGAAGTATTATTCAATAAATATATTCATAAAGGATTTTTGAAATGTTGCTATTTTTAAAATATTTAAAAAAATCTCACCTACCCCTTGGCATACCTTCAAGTACCCCCAGGGGTACGCATACCCCCATTTGAGAACCACTGCACTAGGGGACCGAAAGCAATAGATGTCGAGCGGGTCTAACATGATATTGTGAAAGTCCAATCCATAGTGGACCTAACATAACGGTGAGAGTCCAGTCCAGATTGGACTTTAGTAAAAGAAATATGACCAGACATTGTCCGTCTATTTGAATTGATTGATCGGAATTGATTGAAACTTTTACTAGTAGATTGCATAGTTCAGTACATATTCCGTACAATTGAACACTATAACACCCAAATAAGTTTTTCAACTTGTTTAAAGGGGAACATTATCACCATTTCAAAAGGGTTAAAAACAATAAAAATCAGTTCCCAGTGCCTTGTTGTATTTTTTTATTTTTTTTTCAAAATTTTACCGGTCTCGGAATATCCCTAAATAAAGCTTTAAAGTGCCTTATTTTCGCTCTCTGCGAAGACACTGGCCATTTCCCTGTGACGTCACACAGTGCTGCCAATGTAAACAAACAATGGGAATACCACAGCAAGATATAGTGACATTAGCTCGGATTCAAACTCGGATTTCAGCGACTTAAGCGATTCAACAGATTACGCATGTATTGAAACAGATGGTTGGAGTATGAAAGTATTGAAGAAGAAACAGAAGCTATTGAGCGAATTCATAGCCATAGCATGGCCGAATAGCTGCGTTAGCATCGCCGGTAAAATGTGCGGACCAAACGATCAGGACTTTTGCATCTTTTGACACTGGAGCAACTTAAATCCGTCGATTGGTAAGTGTTTTTTTCGCATTAAATGTGGGTGGAAGGAAACGTAATATAGTTGCAAATGCATCTACAGGTTATCCATACATCTCTGTGCCATGTCTGCTTTAGCACCGCCGGTAAATAGCATGTTAGCATCGAATAGCGTAGCATGTTAGCATCGATTAGCTGGCAGTCAACATCAACAAAACTCACCTTTGTGATTTCGTTGACTATCGTTGCAAATGCATCTGCAGGTTATCCATACATCTCTGTGCCATGTCTGTCTTAGCATCGCCGGTCAAATGTGGAGACACTCCGGCACATTCAATGGGGGTCTGGCGGCAGATTTCTTGCCAATTTCGCATCTTCGGGCCAGTGGTGCAACTTGAATCCCTCCCTGTTAGTGTTGTTACACCCTCCAACAACACACCGACGAGGCATGATGTCTCCAAGGTTCAAATAATAGTAAAAAAAACGGAAAATAACAGAGCTGAGACCCGGTGTTTGTAATGTGTTGAAAATGAAAATGGTGGGTGTGTTACCTCGGTGACGTCACATTCTGACGTCATCGCCTCCAGCGCGATAAACAGAAAGGCGTTTAATTCGCCAAAATTCACCCATTTAGAGTTCGGAAATCGGTTAAAAAAATAGATGGTCTTTTTTCTGCACCATCAAGGTATATATTGACGCTTACATAGGTCTGCTGATAATGTTCCCCTTTAAGTCGGGGTCCACGTTAATCAATTCATGGTAAAATTGCATTGATGTAGAAATATACGGTATCACACTGGCCTGATCTGTATGAACTACCGTGAACTGCGGTGGAAACATAAACCACACAAGTCTACAGGAATCTTTAGTGCCAGGAACTAAATGGTTCCAGGAGCTCAGAGCTCCTGAACTTTTGGTGGGAAAAAGCCTACAGTCATTTTAAATAGGGAGACAGACATTATAATAACACACCGCCCGTGTAACAATAGCTGTATGAACAGAGAAGTGTGAAAGAGGAAGCTAATAAACTAACCTTTGAGATGCTGTTCATCTCCTCGGTTCTGATTAGAGATGTCCGATAATGGCTTTTTTGCCTATATCCGATATTGTCCAACTCTTAATTACTGATGCCGATATATACAGTGGTGGAATGAACACATTATTATGCCTAATTTGGTTGTGATGCCCGCTGGATGCATTAAACAATGTAACAAGGATTCCAAAATAAATCAGCTCAAGTTATGGAAAAAAATGCCAACATGGCACTGCCATATTTATTATTGAAGTCACAAAGTACATTTTTTTTTTTTTTTCAACATGCCTCAAAACAGCAGCTTGGAATTTGGGACATGCTCTCCCTGAGATAATCCTGATACCCACTACAACTATGGGAAACACTATACTTTGACTTTCACAAAGTGCATTATTTTCTTTTAAAACAACAGCTACAAAAACAATGAAGGCACACAGCTTCCGTCCAGAGTATACTAGAGTAATAAAGTAAACAGTAACATAGTCCTCCTTTAGAGCAGGACTGCCTGGCATACTGTATAACAGGAAAAAATTATAACCTGGACTCAATCTGAACAGCCGATATGGGCATCGACATCAACTCTATGATTTGCCTGAGAAGCTGGACAGGACAAAAAAAGGAAACATTTAAAAAAAAAAAAACTTTTTGAAACAGATACCGATAATTTCCAATATGACATTTTAAAGCATTTATTGTCCAATAATATTGGCAGTCCGATATTATCGGACATCTCTAGTTCTGATGTGTTGTTCTTATTTGCTTTCCTCGTACTGCGGGTTGAACTAAGATGTATGCTTGGATGCTAAAATCGTCAGCGTCAAAAACATCAAGCGAGCAGGATGATAAGTACGGGGAGGAGCCAGCAAGCAATGTTTATGGTGGCCCTTTATTTTTTCGTTTTTCGCTACCGGTCTCAAAAAGTAGCCCCGGCAAATAGTGGGAATCTATTGTATTGTATAAATAATGCTTTCAGTAACATTTTAGCGTCGTTTATTGTAAGTGGCAAATAGCTCATTTAAATTTTATGAAACTGTATGATTTAATTTTTCTTAACTAGTCTTGCATACGTTGGTTTCCCTGTCTTACAATTCCACCTTTGCACAACAGGGTGAAAACGCAAGCTAAATAGGGTTTTACCGTTAATACTCGAGCTGGGCGATATGGCCTTTTTTTAATATCTCGATATTTTTAGGCTATATCGCGATACACGATATATATCTCGGTATTTTACCTTAGCCTTGAATGAACACTTGATGCATATAATCACAGCAGTATGATGATTCTATGTGTCTACATTAAAACATTCTTCTTCATACTGCTTTAATATATGCTACTTTTAAACTTTCATGCAGAGAAGGAAATCACAACTAAGTCAATCGACCAAAACTGTATTTATCAAACAGATATTAGCAGGTGACTTTTCAAAGGATGCTACATGTTAGCAGTAATGCTACTTCTGGTAGCAACGCTTGTGCCCTACACTTGACAAATTAAAATTGTCTATTCGACATATTCCCGCTTGAAGCCAAACCACCGCCAGACGATGGACCCCCTGCTGTTTTTCTTGGGAATGAATTCTTCCTTCATTAGTTACCAGATTCACACCTTCTTTCTCTCGCATTACCACTCGCAAACACTCCGCTAGCATCATAGCTAACGTTAGCCACGCTGCTACCTCTCTGTTGGGCGAGGGCGTATACGTATGTGAGGTATGAGGTGACGGTATGTGACGTGTGTAAGTTTGTGCGCTTGCTGTCTGTGAGAAGGAGAGACAAGGAGTGGGAAGAGCCTTTAGAGCAGGGGTAGGGAACCTGTGGCTCTAGAGCCAGATGTGGCTCTTTTGATGACTGCATCTGGCTCTCAGATACATCTTAGCTGACATTGCTTAATACGATAATTATGAATAATTCCGCTGGAATTCACAGTGCTAAAAATAACGTTCAAAATATAAAACATTCTCATGCAATTAATTCCATCCATCCGTTTCCTACTGCACCTGTTCAAGAAGTCGCATTAATGGTAAGAAGGGTCGCAGCTTGCTGCGGGGTCGTTCTCCCAGGAAGGCAGACGGACTACTCGGGACATGGCATTTAGGTAAAAACATGACTTAATTTAAACTAAAAAAAAAATCGCTCACAGTGGAGGCACAACTTGGGCTAAGGAAGAAAGCTAACGCATAAACAGACTATGAACATAAATCAAACAAAACTAACTTGGCATGGCATGAAGCACGAAACTATGGCAAGGCATGAAACAAGTCAGCACAGAGCAAGAAAAGATCACATTGATGCCAGGGCGACTGACTGGCAAAGACAAGCTCAAATACTGCCTCTGATTAGTGCTCAGCAAGCAGGTGAGCAGGCATTTTGTCCACCAGAGACAGGTGGACAAAATGAGTAACCAAGGAAACTAGACAAAGGAGTGGAAAAAAACAGGAACTTAAAGAGTCCAAAAGACAAACAGCACATGGACAAACAAAAACATGATCAACAGACATGACATGTTATTTATTATTGGTTAGCTTCAGAATAACAGTGTTATTCAAAAGAATAAGAGACTTATTATACTCAAAAAATGTTGGTCTTACTTAAAAATGCACACATTTAGTTGTATTCAGTGTTAAAAAATATGATATGGCTCTCACGGAAATACATTTTGAAATATTTGGCTTTCATGGCTCTCTCAGCCAAAAAGGTTCCCGACCCCTGCTTTAGAGTAATGCCCGCAGATAAAAACACTTGCGTGACAACGTATACTCAAATATTACGATTTAGTCATTTTCTATATCGTACAGAGACAAACCCGCGATATATCGCCCAGCCCTAGTTCAGACTGAATGCTTCAGTGCAAACTAGTAGAAGAGAAGCCACAGTCAGAGAGGAAGAGCTGAAAAAGGGGTCGGGGGAGTGGTTTGAATCAGGGGAGTCAGTCCCACAGGGGGCTTTAATGACCTTAAGGACAGTGGTTTGGTTTGTGAAGATGGGAGTCGCACTGAGCTTCCAATGTATCACATTTTCTAGTTTATCTCAGAACACACAAAGTCACACATACGCATAATGCCCCTTTGATATGTTCTCAGTCAGCTGACAACAGTGTCACCTGATCCCTGCAGGAAGACAAACATTTTGGTAAAATAAGATAAATGAGTGCATTGTCAAAACCTTTAAGAAGAATCCCCGTTTTAGGATTGTGTCGTGGTCAGATTAATGACTCCATATTGAAGCTACAGTCATCCTGCCCACAGCTGAACTAATATACTACATGTTGATACTGTCAATAATGTCATATAGGCTGAAACCCACTGATCCAACAACTTTTCCCAATGAAACTACATCCATCTATTCACCAATCTATCAAAAGAAAATGAATGAAATGAAGCTACACATGCACAGAGCAGGCGCTAAAGTGCAACTAATCAAAACATTTTTCTGCAATTGACAGTTTCTGGCGGCGTGAGAGCCCAAAATAGACGCACATTAGAGCCTCGGGTAGCTTTCTGTTTTTTTCATTGAGAGTTTAAGAGAAGGACCTGTGACCACACAGTTTGTGACTACTTAAAACTAAAAATCACATGAAATCACGCTGCTGCACAATTTTCAACCAATGATGATCCTCCCCCTCTGTAAGGGCAACATTAAACTAAATCCTCTTCTCTGTGTGATATTTGCACAGGGATTTCTAGGACACAAGATCAGTTTGGACAAATAGAATGCAACAACCTGAAAAATTTTAAAAATATGAAAATTCCCCACAAAGTTAATACATTTAAAACTTCAATTATTGCCACAAACAAGCTTGCTCTGCAAAAAGTTGTCCTAAACTGGATGAAAGCAGGCTATTTAACACGGGAAATAAGGGGCAGTATAAATATAACACTCTCTATAGCTCTTTCAATGAACAGAAGAGGCTCCTTAATGAGCAAAGCCACTGTTTGCAAAGCCAAGCCCCTCTGTTTCGCTGAGCCCTCCAGGAGCCAGAGAAGGCTGACAATGCTGGCCATTCTTAGCTTTTTACTGCCCCAGATGACTGTCAGTGCCCCCCAACCCCTCAGGCTGGTGGCAGGGATCCGTGACCAGCACGAAGAAGAACCAGCCACGACCGAGCCCAAGAACCAGAGGCCAGAGCGGGATGCCAGTCTACGGCCATGCTTCCTGCTGCAGATGTGTCAGTCTGTCCTGGAATGTACACAACTCACTAAATCCCGCCACCTCAACAAAAAAAAAAGTTTTAACTTGACATGTGCTCCAGCTGCTGACAAAACAGAAGTATTTTGTCCAAGACTTCTTTTCGAAGCCTGGTCAGAGTCGGGACGTGTTGTGATTAAGGTAGTCTCTGAACCCCTCCGAGATCTGTGGCAGTAAACATCTCTGGGTGACAAGAGCAAGAACAATCTGACATTTGTCTCTGCTGAAAGTCAGAGCTAAGCCTGCTCTTCCTGTTTGCATGTATGTGCGAGTTCATGTTGTGAAGCTTTAACACAGAGCGGTCAAGCGAACATGTTTCTCTACGTCAACCAGACTGTTTTTGGATGGGAAAATTGTGATATATATCTTACCGGAGACATCAGTGGATTATGCGTCCTCCTGCAGTAGCTGTCAAAAAAGGCACCTCGGCTTCTCTCTGAGACACTGGCGTGTTCACCGCAGCCATCCGACTTTGAGGTATGTCTTTACAATCTCACTAAAACACTATTAAAACAATAAGCAGATAAGGGATCTTCCAGAATTATCCTAGTAAATGTGTCTAATTACATCTGAAACGCTCACACTGCCTGCCGCCGCCGTGGCTTTTTATTTTATTTTATTTTTTTCTAGTCCTTCACTATCATATATAGCTCGGCTGGTAAGAGTGGCCGTGCCAGCAACTTGAGGGTTGCAGGTTCGATTCCCGCTTCCGCCATCCTAGTCACTGCCGTTGTGTCCTTGGGCAAGACACTTTACCCGCCTGCTCCCAGTGCCACCCACACTGGTTTAAATGTAACTTAGATATTGGGTTTCACTATGTAAAGCACTTTGAGTCACTAGAGAAAAGCGCTATATAAATATAATTCACTTCACTTCACCTGTTAACTCTGTGAAAATACTGTCTTAAGAGGTAGAATTATAGGGCTGGATAATTATGGCAAAAATAATAATCACGATTACTTCCATTGATATTGTAATTAGGGCTGGGCGATATATCGATATACTCGATATATTGCGGGTTTGTCTGTGTGTGATATAGAAAATGATAATATTGTGATATTGGAGTATAAGTTCTCATACAGTTGATTTTAGCTGCGGGCATTACACTACAGGCTCTTCTCACTCTTTCTTGTCTCTCCTTCTCACAGACAGCAGGCGCACCTTGTTATACGCCCTTGTGGAGCAGAGAGGTAGCAGCATGGGTAACGTTAGCTGTGGTGCTAGCGGAGTGGTAATACGAGAGAAAGAAGGTGCCAATCTGGTAACAAATGAAGGAATAATTAATTCCCAAGAAAAACAGCAGGGGGTCCATCGTCTGGCGGTGGTTTGGCTTAAAGTGGGAATATGTCGAACAGACAATCGTAATTTGTCAAGTGTGGGGCAAAAGCGTTGCTACAAAAAGTAGTATTACTGCTAATATGTAGCATCATTTGAAAAGTCACCTGCTCGAGAATGAAGAGTGCTTATTCCGCATGTCAACATCTCCGTTCGGTGCCACACGCCCACACCATGAAAATGCTGAGGCAAACATATCCAGATCAACAACGTATGAAAAAAGTAGTCAACAACAAAAGGAGATAATATCCACAGGAACCTACCACATAGCGTAGGACGAACACTATTTGATTTCCTATCATGCAGCTCATTTTTATTGACAGTTATTGAAATATCTTGTGTGACATCATGCACAAAAGTGCCCTTTATTTGTTTTAAACTATTGTAGTGGCGTTCTGTACATAAAGTGCACTTTAATTTAGTGTTGTTTAGTTATGTCATCTTAGTGACATCATGCACAAAAGTGCACTCATAGCTGGTTTTAAAATGTCTCTGACAATCTTTAAAATGACATGAATGTTTGTGCCACTGCTTAATAACTGTTTAATAAATAGTTTTGGTCAATTCACTTGGTTGTGATTTCCCTCTCTGCATGAAAGTTGAAAAGTAGCATATATTAATGCAGTATGAAGAAGAATGTTTGAATGTAGACACATAGAATCATCATACTGCTGTGATTATATGTATCAAGTGTTCATTCAAGGCTAAGGCAAAATATGGAGATATATATGGTGTATCGTGATTTGGCCAAAAAATAGAGATATTAAAAGAAAAAAAGATAGGGCCAAAATAATTTACACGATTATTCCTAATTTAAAAACCTTTCTTGTACCACCAACCCTCAACTTTGAAAATAGTCTAAAAAAAAGGATAACATTTAGTAACAAACCAATACAAGCAAAAATAATAATTGTATTAACAATCACATTATTTTCCGGACTATATGTTCCTTTTCCTCAAAACAAAAATATTTTACATACATTTTTGTCAATCTCCCCGATAGTCTGCTTTTAACAGTGGATTTAATTTTATTGGCCAATTGTGGGACCCTGTCCGGGGTTATGTTACGTGCAAATCATATCACTTACTTCTTTTATTGACTTTAGTAATTATTCATCAGGCATATTAGCTTTGTGTCAAATAAATGCTAACAAACATGGTGAGATCCCAAACTTCTCGTAGACCAATCAATCAATCAATCAATGTTTATTCATATAGCCCTAAATCACAAGTATCTCAAAGGGCTGCACAAGCCACAACGACGTCCGCGGTACAGAACACGTGGATGTACTTCTACTGAGGTAGAGATGCTACCTCAGTAGAAGCATTTAAGTCTCACCTTAAAACTCATCTGTATACTCTAGCCTTTAAATAGACCTCCTTTTTAGACCAGTTGATCTGCCGTTTCTTTTCTTTTTCTCCTATGTCCCCACCCCCCCTCCCTTGTGGAGGGGGTCCGGTCCGATGACCATGGATGAAGTACTGGCTGTCCAGAGTCGAGACCCAGGATGGACCGCTCGTCGGGACCCAGGATGGACCGTTCGCCTGTGTATCGGTTGGGGACATCTCTACGCTGCTGATCCGCCTCCGCTTGGGATGGTTTCCTGTGGACGGACTCACGCTGCTGTCTTGGATCCGCTTTGAACTGAACTCTCGCGGCTGTGTTGGAGCCACTATGGATTGAACTTTCACAGTATCATGTTAGACCCGCTCCACATCCATTGCTTTCGGTCCCCTAGAGGGGGGGGGGGGTTGCCCACATCTGAGGTCCTCTCCAAGGTTTCTCATAGTCAGCATTGTCACTGGCGTCCCACTGGATGTGAATTCTCCCTGCCCACTGGGTGTGAGTTTTCCTTGCCCTTTTGTGGGTTCTTCCGAGGATGTCGTAGACGTAATGATTTGTGCAGTCCTTTGAGACATTTGTGATTTGGGGCTATATAAATAAACATTGATTGATTGATTGATTGATTCTAGCTGTGCCCAGCAAATTTGGTGGCAACAAGCGAAAAAACATCAATGCAATGTAGCATTGTTGCTAGCGAGCTCGCAGCTAATGTCCCTCGCCTCCATGGCGCCAAATAAACTGCTTCGTACAAGTATTATTATCAATGGAGAATGAGGAAAAGCTAAAGATGCTACACTGGCTACAGTGTGAGGTGGGCCCATTGATATAGATATTGACAGTAACAAATCCAAAGTATAATAATATTATTATATAGTCAATACTACACTGTTTAGAATAATGTATGCAGCTATCCCAGCTGCACCCAGGCAGAAGGCAGAGTACACAGAGGACAAGTCAACAACTCAGACAAACACTTTCACATAATTGGGACTAAAAATGTAATCATGCAATGACTTTGAACATTCCAGTTATAAGTAACAGTGTTGGTATGACCGATATTGCTCCTGAAATGGATCGATACTCAAATTTTTAGTATCGCCAAAAACCAATGTAAAGTATTTAAACAATAGAATAAAGCCCCCCCCAAAGGGAATAAGCGGTAGGAAATGGATGGATGGAAAATAAGTGACTGAACTCTCACTATTATGTTAGATCCACTATGGACTGGACACTCACACTATTATGTTAGATCCACTATGGACTGGACTCTCACTATTATGTTAGATCCACTATGGACTAGACTCTGACTATTATGTTGGATCCACTATGGACTGGACTCTCACACTATTATGTTAGATCCACTATGGACTGGACTCTCACTATTATGTTAGATCCACTATGCACTGGACTCTCACTATTATGTTGGATCCACTATGGACTGGACTCTCACTTTTATGTTGGATCCACTATGGACTGGACTCTCACTATTATGTTAGATCCACTATGGACTGGACTCTCACTATTATGTTAGATCCACTATGGACTGGACTCTCACTATTATGTTAGATCCACTATAGACTGGACTCTCACTATTATGTTAGATCCACTATGGACTGGACTCTCACTATTATGTTAGATCCACTATGGACTGGACTCTCACTATTATGTTAGATCCACTATGGACTGGACTCTCACACTAGTATGTTAGATCCACTATGGACTGGACTCTCACTATTATGTTAGATCCACTATGGACTGGACTCTCACTATTATGTTAGATCCACTATGGACTGGACTCTCACTATTATGTTAGATCCACTCTGGACTGGACTCTCACTATTATGTTAGATCCACTATGGACTGGACTCTCACTATTATGTTAGATCCACTATGGACTGGACTCTCACTATTATGTTAGATCCACTGTGGACTGGACTCTCACTATTATGTTAGATCCACTATGGACTGGACTCTCACTATTATGTTAGATCCACTATGGGCTGGACTCTCACTATTATGTTATATCCACTATGGACTGAACTTTCACTATTATGTTAGATCCACTATGGACTGGACTCTCACTATTATATTAGATCCACTATGGGCTGGACTCTCACTATTATGTTAGATCCACTATGGACTGGACTTTCACTATTATGTTAGATCCACTATGGACTGGACTCTCACTATTATGTTAGATCCACTATGGACTGGACTCTCACTATTATGTTAGATCCACTATGGACTTGACTCTCACAATACTATGTTAGATCCACTCAACGTCCATTGCACCGGTCGCCCCGTGGGGAGGGTCACCACATCTGCGGTCCTATCCAAGGTTTCTCTTTGTCCCATCAGGTTGAGTTTTTCGTTGCCCTGATATGAGATCTGAGCAGAGGATGTCGTTGTGGCTTGTGCAGCCCTTTGAGACACTCCTGATTCAGGGCTATTTAAGTAAACATTGATTGATTGATTGACTGATAATTTATGTTAAATATGCACTTTACTATATGTTTTTTTTAATTATAAAATTTCCAATGTCTGCTTACTTCACAAACTATTAAAAGCACATCAACTGCACTCATATCTCAGTGTATTTCTTCAGGAATAGAGCATCAAGCAAATCTGGAACTAATCCACGCCTACATCTCAATGACCACAAGGAATGTGGTTGCAACATAAGGTCGACAAAACAGGATCATCATCCCAACCAACAACTCGGAAGCGTATCATCTCGACAGGACTAGATCCACCCAGCAAGCAGGCTTCGGACCACCTGTGTATACTTCTGCTTTTGAATGTACATTTATGGACTGCATTCATATATAATATAAAACATATGAATTGGCACTTGTGTATTAATACATCAAAGTGGAAAAGATGTGTGCTTTGAGGTAGGCTGGCACTTAATTGGTGTTAACGAGCTGCAGCTGTGGAGGTGGGGACAATGTCTGAATAGCTTGAGGTGAAATGTTTGGTGAGCACTGCCAATGAAGAGGAACTTTAGTAAAGCAATGCATTCCTCCTGAGCTTCACACCTTCATCTGCTCAAAGGAAAGCAGAGGAGACAGGAAGTTGGCGGTGTTCGCATTACAACAAACTCGGGCTGGGCGATATATCGGATATACTCGATTTATCGCGGGTTTGTCTTTGTGCGATATCGAAAATGACTATCATGACTAGGGATGCACCGAATAATCGGTAACCGAATATATTCGGCCGAATATGGCAAAAAAAGCCACATTCGGCCTTTGGTGGAATGAGTTAAAAACAAGGCCGAATAGTGGCGTGTGACGCAAAGACACAATTTTTGGACGCGGTGACGCAATCAACCCACGTGCAGTGTTACATTTAAATTGTTTTATACATAGTTAGTTTCCTTCTTTTTATTCTGAAGCTGAAGTACTGTTATTGACAAATCTGTTCTGGCCTGGGATATGTTGTGTACCTGTATAAGTGTATGAGGTTACAAGCACACACTTATTGAGATTTAGTGGGGCCTCTGTTTACATTATTAGCCTGTTGTGTAGGCTACCTGTATAAGTGTATGAGGTTACAAGCACACACTTATTGAGATTTAGTGGGGCCTCTGTTTACATTATTAGCCTGTTGTGTAGGCTACCTGTATAAGTGTATGAGGTTACACGCACACACTTAATTGAGATTTACTTGAACCTTCTGTTTACATTATTAGCATATCTACTGTGGCTAAGCAGACTTTTGCCAAAAGGACAATAATTCATTTGTTGTGGGTTTATCCACTTTAATGCACTTTATTTATTTTTGGAATGCATGTTTTGTTTGAAGGCCTAATATAAATGAAAAACAGTGTTTTTTTGAAAAGCAAAGGCTACTGGAATATTAAAAAATGTCAATATTCAATAAAAAATTACTTTATTTGAAAAACATGTCTAAATATTTATTCTAGGCTATTTATGCAATATAAAAAAGTTGTGAAAAACTGCATTTATTATTCGGTATTTGGTATTCGGCCAAGCGCTCAAATTTTATTCGTTTCGGCTTCGGCTACAAATTTTCATTTCGGTGCATCCCTAATCATGACATTGGAGTATGCGTCCTCATACACTGAAGGCTTTTGTCACTCTTTCTTGTCTCTGCTTCTCACAGAGACGTAAAACAAGCGCACCTTCTTACATACGTCACACGCCCTCCCCCAGCAGAGAGGTAGCGACATGGTAATATTAGCTGTTGTGTTGCGAGTGGTACTACGAGAGAGGAAAGGTGCAAATCTGGTAACAAATAAAGGAAGAATTAATTCCCAAGAAAAACAGCAGGGGGTCCATCGTCTGGCGGTGGTTTGGCTTCAAGCGAGAATATGTTGAACAATTATGCGGCAAAAGCGTTGCTACAAAAAGTAGCACCACTGCTAATGTGTAGCATCATTTGTAAAGTCACCCGCTAGAGAATGAGGGGTGCTTGAAACCCCGCATGTCAACATCTCCGACCGGTGCTACACCAACAAGTGTAGTTTCGGAACCTGGTGAGGGACTTTGTTGTCTGGTGCCACACGAACCTCTTGCAGCTCAATCCATCAAAGACCAAGGAGCTGGTCATTGACTTTGGGAGGTCGAGTCCACGGTCACAACCTATTGTGATCGAGGGAGTTGAGGTACAGAGTGTGGACTCATTCAAGTACCTCGGGGTTTGGGTGGACAATAAGCTGGACTGGACTGTTAACACGGACCACCAGTACAAGAAAGGACAGAGCAGGCTGTACTTCCTCAGGAGACTGCACTCCTTCAACATTTGTAGAAAACTCCTGTGGATGTACTACCAGTCTGTGGTTGCCAGTGTTCTGTTCTACATGGTAGTGTGCTGGGGGGGCAGTACATCTAAGAAGGACAGCTCCAGACTTGAGAAACTGATCAGGCGGGCCGGTTCTACAATGGGAATGAAACTGAACACACTGGTGAGGGTGGCAGAGAAGAGGACTGTTGACAAACTAGTGAGCATCCTGGATGATGCCAGTCACCCTCTGCATAGTGTTATCAGTAGCCAGAGGAGCCTGTTCAGTTCTAGACTGCTTCATCCCAAGTGCAGGACTAATAGACTTAAAAACTCCTTTGTCCCACACGCCATTAGACTGTACAACTCCTCTCTGGGGCGGGGGGCGGGGGGTAATAGGATGACAGGGGATGCAAAACAATAACAGTGCAATACGTTTTCATAACATGGTCACTACTGCCTACTTTGTCCTTTTATATTCTTATTTTACTGTTATATTTTTATTCCCATTGTTGCTTTTTAGTTTTTATTCTTAATGTAAAATGTCTCTATTTTGTTTCCATTTAAACCCCCATTATTTACTTTTTCTTTTATTTAAATTGATCTCAACTCTGTACACTGCTGCTGGAATTTTAATTTTCCTGAAGGAATCAATAAAGTAATATCCATCTATCTATCTATCTAACAAAATGCCCAAGCAGCCATTTCCAGATCAACACTGTATGAAAGAAATGATCATCAAACGGAGAAAACGTCCACAGGACACCTGGACACCGTCCGTGCCATCAGAAGCAATGCCCATTATTACCCTGGCATGGGGCTTAGCTGTTGCTGGAGTTCTGTCTCCTTGGCCAACGATGTGGCGTCGTCAGCTGTACTTGTTTGCACTCGCTGGCGCCACCTGGCCAGGCTACATCCCGTTACTTTAAAATTGTTCAGTTTTTTTCTGGGATGTCTGGAGTCTGTATCTTGGGAGAAGGATACTGTCAAGATCTGGTTCCTGTTGCACTGTGTTTGTGTTCCCCATGTGCTCATCTTGGTCATTTGTTGCACCAGTGTCTTGCCATTGCCTGGTTCCTCCAATCCTTCCTCTTCTGTCTAATCCAAGTGAATTCAGTTGTCTAAGTTGGTGTTTTTCAACTTTTTTTGAACCAAGACACATTTTTTTCCATTGAAAAAATCCGGAGGCACACCCATCCATCCATTATCTAACGCTTATTCCGTTTTGGGGTCACGGGGTGCGCTGGCGCCTATCTCAGCTACAATCGGGCGGAAGGCGGGGTACACCCTGGACAAGTCGCCCCCTCATCACAGGGCCAACACAGATAGACAGACAACATTCACACACTAGGGACCATTTAGTGTTGCCAATCAACCTATCCCCAGGTGCATGTCTTTGGAGGTGGGAGGGGCCTATCCCCAGGTGCATGTCTTTGGAGGTGGGAGGGGCCTATCCCCAGGTGCATGTCTTTGGAGGTGGGAGGAAGCCGGAGTACCCGGAGGGAACCCACGCATTCACGGGGAGAACATGCAAACTCCACACAGAAAGATCCAAAGCCTGGATTTGAACCCAGGACTGCAGGACCTTCGTATTGTGAGGCAGACGCACTAACCCCTCCGCCACCATGAAGCCTCCGGGGGCACACCACCAGCAGAAATCATTAAAAAAAATTTAACTCAGTAAAAAGTCGGCGCAACTGTTGGATATGAATTTAAACCACAACCGACCATAAATCACTATAGCTCTAGTCTCAAAGTAGGTCTACTATCAAGACTTATTTTGAATATTTTGGAGTTTTCCCGTGTGTAGTGTTTTAGTTCTTGTTTTGCGCTACTATTTTGGTGGCTTTTCCTATTTCGATGGAACTTTCCTGTTGCAGTTTCATGTCTTCCTTTGAGCGCTATTCCCTGCAGCTGCTTTGTTTTAGCAATCAAGAATATTTAAGTTGTCGCTATCTTGTTTTGTGTGGACATTGTTGATTGTCATGTCATTTATGGATGTGGACGACGTCTCTGCTCCACACGCTGTAAGTCTTTGCTGTCCTCCAGCATTCTGTTTTTGTTTACTTTGTAGCCAGTTCAGTTTTAGTTTCGTTCTGCATAGCCATCCCTAAGCTTCAATGCTTAGGGATGGCTAACACTGGGTGTGAGTTTTCCTTGCCCTTTTGAGGGTTCTTCCGAGGATGTTGTAGTCGTAATGATTTGTGCAGTCCTTTGAGACATTTGTGATTTGGGGCTATATAAATAAACATTCATTGATTGATTGAATGCCTTTTCTTAGGGGCACTCACCTTTTGTTTATTTTTGGTTTAAGCATTAGACACCTTTTTACCTGCACACTGCCTCCCATTGTCGCCTGTATATTGTGATCACAACAAACCATCGTCGTCTCACACAACGCGTTCCCGACATCTACAAAGCAATTAGCTACCGGCTGCCACCTACTGATATGGAAGAGAATAACACAGTTAGTCTGCCTAGCTCCAGACAACACCGACACTCAAACACAACACATTATTTGCAGACTATAATTACTGGTTTGCAAAAAATATTTTTAACCCAAATAGGTGAAACTGCATAAACTACCACGGCACACCAGACTCTGTCTCGCGGCACACTGGCACAGTGGTTGAAAAACAAAGGTCAAAGTACTCTGTTCATTTAGTTCTGTGTTTGAAGTCTCGTCTTTGTCTTCATCATTTATTTTGTGGAATTGTTAGAATAAAACATTTGCGCAGTGTTCCTTTTTACTTTGCTTCCATGCAATTGGGTCCACCTCACCGAGCCATCACATCCAAAACCGTGACACCTTGTGTGATTATTGGAAAACATTTCGATGTTAAATGGCTGTCCAGCTTTGCAATAGTGGTTAGAGTGTCCGCCCTGAGATGGGTAGGTTGTGAGTTCAAACCCCGGCCGAGTCATACCAAAGACTATATAAATGGGACCCTTTACCTCCGTGCTTGGCACTCATCATCAAGGGTTGGAATTGGGGGTTAAATCACCAAAATGATTCCCGGGCGCAGCCACTGGTGCAGCCCACTGCTCCCCTCACCTCCCAGGGGTGATGGGTCAAATGCAGAGAATAATTTCGCCACACCTAGTGTGTGTGTGACAATCATTGGTACTTTAACTTCAACTTAACAAGTAAACACGATGCAGGACTGCTTGTACCAGAGCGCTTATATGAGGTATTTTAGATGTAAGGCTCTCAAGCCGATATAATCCGATATTTCCGATATCATTATATTTATTCCCGACCCATTTAGGAAAGTCCATGGTTCTCGCCCGGAAAAGGGTGGAATGCCATCTCCGGGTTGGGGAGGAGACCCTGCCCCAAGTGGAGGAGTTCAAGTACCTAGGAGTCTTGTTCACGAGTGAGGGAAGAGTGGATCGTGAGATCGACAGGCGGATCGGTGCGGCGTCTTCAGTAATGCGGACGTTGTACCGATCCGTTGTGGTGAAGAAGGAGCTGAGCCGGAAGGCAAAGATCTCAATTTACCGGTCGATCTACGTTCCCATCCTCACCTATGGTCATGAGCTTTGGGTCATGACCGAAAGGACAAGATCACGGGTTCAAGCGGCCCAAATGAGTTTCCTCTGCCGGGTGGCGGGTCTCTCCCTTAGAGATAGGGTGAGAAGCTCTGCCATCCGGGAGGAACTCAAAGTAAAGCCGCTGCTCCTCCAAATGGAGAAGAGCCAGATGAGGTGCTTCGGGCATCTGGTCAGGATGCCACCCGAACGCCTCCCTAGGGAGGTGTTTAGGGCACATCCAACTGGTAGGAGGCCACGGGGAAGACCCAGGACACGTTGGGAAGACTATGTCTCCCGCCTGGCCTGGGAACGCCTCGGGATCCCCCGGGAAGAGCTAGACGAAGTGGCTGGGGAGAGGGAAGTCTGGATTTCCCTGCTTAGGTTGTTGCCCCCGCGACCCGACCTCGGATAAGCGGAAGAAGATGGATGGATGGACATTTTAAGATAGAAAGTGAATGAATTGATAACAATTGCTAAAATATTGAAGAGTAATAAATAAATAAATAAACGTTGCTTCTTCCTTCTCTTTTTCGGACATGTTGCATTACGCAAATGTAAACATGTGAGGTTCCTCAATGTAGATTGTTCAGCGTGTTTCAAACAAATAAACCCTAACTATAACTTTAGGGAAGGACCCTTGATGTTCCCATTTCACAAAGCAAAGTCATTCAGTGCTTTGTCACTTTTGCTCATTTCTCACATTAACCATGAGTCCTGTAAGGTTAGACATCCATCCATCCATTTTCTACCACTTGTCCCGCTCAGGGTTGTGGGGGGTCCTGGAGCCTATCTCAGCTGCATTCATGCGGAAGGCGGGGTACACCCTGAACAAGTCGCCACCTCATCACAGGGCCAACACAGATAGACAGACAACATTCACACTCGCATTCACACACTAGGTTAGACATGTGCGTTTGAAAAAAAAGAAAAGAAAAGTTTGATTCCGCTTTCCGGAGCTCTGTAATGGAAGCGGTCCTGAGCGGCTGAAAATAGCCCCCAATCAATCCCCTGGCAGAATACGTATCTGTGCTGTTAAAACATATAAATGTGCGACGCACAGGGCGGATCAATGAGTTCCAAAAGCATCAATATGAACACGCCGCTTGGCAGGAACAAGTGCTCCCCATTGGCTCGTACTTATTTCCTGCCCAGAGGGCTGTCCGGCATTGGGCCTCCCGGGAAAGTTTGCTCATGAAAACAAAAGAGAGAGAGAACGAGAGCGAGAGAGAGAGAGAGAGAGAGGGAAGTTGATCTTCAATGGAGAAGACGATATTCAATCAGCACTGACAGCATTAAAACATTTCAGACTGATTTAGATGTTGTGGTCGACGATTAGCATGGAAAGCTGTAGGCTGCCAATTGGTTGGAATGGATAGCTTGCTCTTCAACTCGCAGAAAGCGAGATTCAACGTCACGATAACGGCAAAACTTAAAGGGGAACATTATCAGCAGACCTATGTAAGCGTCAATATATACCTTGATGGTGCAGAAAAAAGACCATATATGTTTTTAACCGATTTCCGAACTCTAAATGGGTGAATTTTGGCGAATTAAACGCCTTTCTGTTCATCGCTCTTTTTGCGATGTCAGAATGTGACGTATCCAAGGTAACACACCCACCATTTTCCTTTTCAACACATTACAAACACCGGGTCTCAGCTCTGTTATTTTCCGTTTTTTTCGACTATTTTTGGGAACTTTGGAGACATCATGCCTCGTCGGTGTGTTGTCGGAGGGTGTAACGACACTAACAGGGAGGGATTCAAGTTGCACCACTGGCCCGAAGATGGGAAAGTAGATATTTTACCGGCGATGACAGACATGGCACAGAGATGTGTGGATAACCTGCAGATGCATTTGCAACAATAAATTCAACGAAATCACAAAGGTGAGTTTAATTGATGTTGACTTATGTGCTAATCAGACATATTTGGTTGCGGCGTGACTGCCAGCTAATTGATGCTAACATGCTACGCTAATCGACGCTAACATGGTATTTACCGGCGGTGCTAAAGCAGACATGGCACAGAGATGTATGGATAACCTGCAGATGCATTTGCAACTATAAAGTCAACTAAATCACAAAGGTGAGTTTTGTTTATGTTGACTGCCAGCTAATCGATGCTAACATGCTACGCTAATCGATGCTAACACGCTATTTACCGGCGGTGCTAAAGCAGGGATGGCACCGAGATGTATGGATAACCTGTAGATGCATTTGCAACTATATTACGTTTCCTTCCACCCACATTTAATGCAAAAAAAACACTTACCAATCGAAGGATTTAAGTTGCTCCAGTGTCACGCGATGCAAAAGTCCTGATCGTTTGGTCCACACATTTTACCGGCGATGCTAACGCAGCTATTCGCCCATGCTATGGCTATGAATAGCGTCAATAGCTATTTGCTCAATAGCGTCAGTTTCTTCTTCAATACTTTCATACTACAACCATCCGTTTCAATACATGTGTAATCTGTTAAATCGCTTAAATCCGAGTCTGAATCCGAGCTAATGTCACTATATCTTGCTGTGGTATTCCCATTGTTTGTTTACATTGGCAGCACTGTATGACGTCACAGGGAAATGGATAGTGGCATCGCAAATAGCGAAAATCAAGCCCTTTATAGCTTTTTTTAGGGATATTCGGGGAACGGTAAAATTTTGAAAAAAACTTCAAAAAATACAACAAGCCACTGGGAACTGATTTTTATTGTTTTTAACCCTTTTGAAATTGTGATAATGTTCCCCTTTAAAGTAAACATCGCTTTTTTAAAGGCCTACTGAAAGCCACTACTAGCGACCACGCAGTCTGATAGTTTATATATCAATGATAAAATATTAACATTGCAACACATGACAATACGGCCGCTTTAGTTTACTTAATTGCAATTTTAAATTTCCCGGGAGTTTTTTCTTGAAAACGTCGCGTAATGATGACGTGTACGCGTGACATCACGGGCTGTTAGGGAATATGAGCGCTGCACACACACACACAGCTAAAAGTCGTCTGCTTTAACAGCAGAATTACACAGTATTTTGGACATCTGTGTTGCTGAATCCTTTGCTATTTGTTCAATTAATATTGGAGAAGTCAAAGTAGAAAGTTGGAGTTGGGAAGCTTTTGCCTTTAGTCACACAAACACACGGTGATTCCTTGTTTAAAATTCACGGATGTGAAACTTTCCTATGGATCACAGCGGACATGGATCCCGACTACATGTCAACCAGCAGGTTTCGGTGAGAAAATTGTGGTAAAAAGTCGCTTCTTACCGGGGATATCAGCTGAGCTTGTGCCGCCCATAAAGCTGCCGTCGACTTCCCTGAGACACTGCACGTCAACACCCGGCCGTGGACACACACCTCAGACTATCAGGTACTGTTAAACTCACTAAAACACTAGCAACACAATAGAACGATAAGGGATTTCCCAGAATTATCCTAGTAAATGTGTCTAAAAACATCAGAATCCGTCCCAATGCAATCACGTTTTTTTTTGTAACTTTTTTTTTTCTTCCTAGTCCGTTGCTATCAATATCCTCAAACACAAATCTTTCATCCTCGCTGAAATTAATGGGGAAATTGTCGTTTTCTCGGTCCGAATAGCTGTTTTTGTTGGAGGCTCCCATTATAAACAATGTGAGGAGGTGAGAAGCCCTCACCCTTGTGACGTCATCGTCTGCTACTTATGGTACAGGCAAGGCTTTTCTATTAGCACCGAAAGTCGCGAAGTTTATCGTGGATGTTCTCTACTGAATGCTTTCAGCAAAAATATGGCAATATCGCGAAATGATCAAGTATGACGCATAAAATGGACCTGCTATCCCCGTTTAAATAAGAACATCTCATTTCAGTAGGCCTTTAAGGAATTGTCAAAAAAAATAGGACTTTGTGCTCTTTTCAACGTCACATTCAAGCACGTTTGCAAGCATCAGTGGTCAACCGAGATCAAGAATAAAGCAATTTGTGTGCTTGTTGGCAAATTTCGCTTCATCAGCACCTTGGTATTCACAGAATTATTGCTGAATTGTTAAGAATGTGCACTTCATACCACAGTAAACACTAAGTTATCGCTATTCATTGGTTCCCAGCCTAACTGTGATAAATTATTTCGGACGCTTATAAAATCGATTAGTAAATGTCAATAATCCATCCATCCATTTTCTACCGTTTGTCCCTTTTTTGTGGTCACGAGGGGCGCTGGAGCCTATCACAGCTGCATTCGGGCGGAAGGCAGCGTACACGGTGGACAAGTCGCCACCTCATCACAGGGCCAACACAGATAGACAGACAACATTCACACACTAGGGACCATTTAGTGTTGCCAATCAACCTATCCTCAGGTGCATGTCTTTGGAGGTGGGAGGGGCCTATCCCCAGGTGCATGTCTTTGGAGGTGGGAGGGGCCTATCCCCAGGTGCATGTCTTTGGAGGTGGGAGGGGCCTATCCCCAGGTGCATGTCTTTGGAGGTGGGAGGGGCCTATCCCCAGGTGCATGTTTTTGGAGGTGGGAGGAAGACGGAGTACCCGGAGGGAACCCACACAGTCATTGGTAGAACTCGCAAACTCCACACAGAAAGATCCCAGGACTACTCAGGACCTTAGTATTGTGATGCACACGCACTAACCCCTGTGCTGACCAATCATTGGATGAATACTCAACTTTGTACCGACTTTTGAGCTTCCACAAGATAATTGGATGACCAATCTGGGCTGAATCCCTTTTTGATTGACAGCAAAATAAGCGAATCAGCAATCTTGAAATATAAGGCTGGCTGAGTTTACCCCGCGTAAATTTTGTCGACAAGAGTACCTCAGATAAATTAAAAAATGCCTTTAGCCACTGCGTGTCGACCACTGAACATCGTTGAAGACAAAGTACGACAATATGTCGTGAATATCGCCACAGGCGACTCCTCGTACAAACTACCTTTGAGGGGAACAACTACAACAAGGATAAAGGAACTGTACTTACTATGAATTGATTAACGTGGACTCCGACTTAAAGAAGTTGAAAAACTTATTCTGGTGTTACCATTTAGTGGTCAAATGTACAGAATATGTACTGTACTGTGGAATCTACTAATAAAAAGTTTAATTCAATCAATACTGCCCACACAAGAGCAGCAAGTTACAACTATTGGCTGATCCTGAATTTATTGTTCTTACCGGAGACCATAGGATCTCTGTAAGTACCGTATTTTTTGGACTATAAGTCGCAGTTTTTTTCATAGTTTGGCGGGGGGGGTGCGACTTATACTCAGGAGCGACTTATGTGTGAAATTATTAACATATTACCATATAATATCAAATATTATTAATTAGCTAATTCACGTAAGAGACGAGACGTATGGGATTTAGCAATTAGGAGTGACAGATTGGTAAAGGTATAGCATGTTCTATATGTTATAGTTATTTGAATGACTCTTACCATAATATGTTACGTTTACATACCAGGCACCTTCTCAGTTGGTTATTTATGAGTCATATAATGTACACTTTTTCAGCCTGTTGTTCAATATTCTTTATTTATTTTAAATTGCCTTTCAATTGTCTATTCTTGGTGTTGGGTTTTATCAAATAAATTTCCCCAAAAATGCGACTTTACTCCAGGGCATTTTTGGCAGGTGCGACTTATACTCCGAAAAATACGGTAGTCACAACTACCTTGGAGTAGCTGCATATCTAATAAAAAAAACAATGGAAACTACAATCCTTTGCTTTGGGCATTTTAAAAACTGAAGAAAGACATTTTGCTGAAGCATGCACAAGTCAGTTCCTTCAAGTTGCTAAAGACTGGAATATCACCGAGAAGGTCAGTACATTAGCGACAGACAGCGCACACAACATGGTTGCTGCTGCAAGAGGTTTAGCATTTCAACATCTGCAGTGTGTCGCCCATGCTGTACAGAGAGCTAGCACCGTGGCGTTGTGTGATAGTGGATTTAATGTGCCGTTAGTTGAATGCCGCTAAATTGTGGGACATTTCAAGCACAGCCCTGCTTATACATCGGAGTTGAAAGCACAACAAGTAGCACATGGCAGAAAGGAGGAGGTACTTGTCCAGGACCTGCCTACACGCTGGAGTTCGACTCTGGCAATGATCAAGTGGATCCAGCACAACAAGGAGCCACTGAGAGCAACATTGGCCCAGCAGAAGCACAAATCATCTCTCTTAACGCCAGTACAACTTGACAAGTTGGAAAAGCTAGAGGTGTTGTTGGAGCCTTTCAGGTAAAGTGTTCTTATTTGTAGTATTTAAAACATTGTATTATTTAGTATGTTTGTTTTTGCACCTAAGGTACATCAAATAGCTCCTTGGTGGGTTAAAGTATTTGTCCTGTTCTATTGTGCTCTCTGCGCTCTGCCATCTCCTGCGTACATTGGAGGTGTCCGATGTTGATCCGGATTATATACTCCGCTACAAGGCTGTATTTAGAACAGATCTCAACAAAAGAAAAGAGAACTTGAACCTGGCTCAATTAAAAGGTACAGTATCAACTGCTTTAGATCCCAGGTTGAAGGACATTCGATGCTCGCCACAGGCAGAAGAGGGCGAGGTGTGGCAAACTTTGAGTGAAATGCTAAAAGAAGGTGCACTTCAACCCCAGGGGTTCATGGATGTAACGGAACAAGAACCACCACCAAAAAAGATCTCGTTCTTGCTCATGGGATCAGAGTCAGATTCAGAGGACGGGGGAACAGGCACAGACAATGTACGACAGATACAAGGCTGGGAGTATTGACACATGTCCCTTGGATTGGTAGTTACAAGGACCTTACTCCCGGAGATGAGTGCCATGTACACAGCTCGCTGCTTAAAGCAAGTACGCAACATCCTGAAGGACAGATATCACCCAGCACAGGGCCTCTTCAACCTGCTACCTTCTGGAAGGATGTAGAGATCGATTCGCGCCAGGACCACCAAAATGTCTCATAGTCTGTATCCCCAGGCTGTGAGACTGCTAAATGGCCAGCCTGCCCCGGACCATCTTATTAGCTCACTCTTCACCACCTCAATTAATGTGCTCTGGACATTGCATTACTGTAACATCAACGCAACACCCATCAGACATCTGACTGTTCCCACCCCCACACCTCTCTATTCGCCATCTTCTTGACAATGCTAAACTGTAAACTATGGTCAACCTGTACATCAATACAGTTTCTATGGCGCTAGACAAAGCTCAAACAAAATCTCGTTGACTTGTATGGCTTAAGTGTGATGACAATGACAATAAAGGAATTGATTGATTGATTGATTGATAGTTATCACATAGTTGTGCCTATAGTGAAATGGAATATTTTGCACGAAAAAACGTAGCTTCCCCTGCTTCCATTGTACTTTGTGAAATATCTTATTCATTTGCAGGTCACATTGTACAAAAAAAGAGATCAGCGCTGTCATCTGAAAAATGCAAATAGGCCTGTTTGTTGAAACAACTGTTTAAAGAAAGTAAATGCAGACGTAAATGGTGCACTGTGTTGAGTTGTTTAAAGGGGAACATTATCACCAAACCTATGTAAGCGTCAATACATACCTTGATGTTGCAGAAAAAAGACCATCTATTTTTTTAACCGATTTCCGAACTCTAAATGGGTGAATTTTGGCAAATTAAACGCCTTTCTGTTTATCGGACTTGTAGCGATGACGTCAGAACATGACGTCACCGAGGTAACACACCCACCATTTTCATTTTCACATTACAAACACCGGGTCTCAGCTCTGTTATTTTCCGTTTTTTTCGACTATTTTTTGGAACCTTGGAGACATCATGCCTGGTGGGTGTGTTGTCGGAGGGTGTAACAACACTAACAGGGAGGGATTCAAGTTGCACCACTGGCAAGAAATCTGCCGCCAGACCCCCATTGAATGTACCAGAGTGTCTTCACATTTGACCGGCGATGCTAAGACAGACATGGCACAGAGATGTATGGATAACCTGCAGATGCATTTGCAACCATTAAGTCAACGAAATCACAAAGGTGAGTTTTGTTGATGTTGTTGACTTATGTGCTAATCAGACATATTTGGTCACGGCATGACTGCCAGCTAATTGATGCTAACATGCTATGCTAATCGATGCTAACATGCTATTTACGCTAGCTTTATGTGCATTTGAAACGAGATACCCACATTTAATGCTCCAGTGTCACAAGATGCCAAAGTCCTGATCGTTTGGTCCGCACATTTTACCGGCGATGCTAATAAGGCAGCCATGCTATGGGCCACTTCATTAGGTACACCCATGCTATGGCCGAATAGCGTCAATAGCTATTCGCTCAATAGCTTCAATTTCTTCTTCAATTTCGTTTTCGCTATCTGCCTCCATACTCCGACCATCTGTTATAATACATGCGTAATCTGTTGAATCACTTAAGCCGCTGAAATCAGAGTCTGTGTCGAGTTGAAAACGTTGCGGTATGAGGCGTGCGTTTGACGTCTCGGGTTGTAGCGGACATTATTTCCCAGCCCGATCCAAGCTATAAGTAGTCTTAATCGCATAATTACACAGTATTCTGGACATCTGTGTTGCTGAATCTTTTGCAATTTGTCCGATTAATAATGGAGAAGTCAAAGTAGAAAGATGGAGGTGGGAAGCTTTTAGCCTTTAGCAACACAAACACAGCCGGTGTTTCCTTGTTTAGAATTCCCGGAGGAGAAGCTTTACTGTGGATCAGAGCGGTCAGGCGAACACGGATTCCGAACACATGTCAACCGGCAGTTTTCGGTGAGAAAATTGTGGTAATAAGTCGGTTCTTACCGGAGATCAGCGGAGCTTCTGTCCTGCTGCAGCTGCCGTGACTTCCCTCAGAGAATTTGGCGTCAACACACCCGTGGCCACACCCCTCGGACTTTCAGGTAATATTTAACTCACTAAAATACTAGCAACACAATAGGCAGATAAGGGATTTCCCAGAATTATCCTAGTAAATGTGTCTAAAAACATCTAAATCCCTCCCACTGAAATCGCCTTTTTTTTCCCCCTAGTCCTTCACTCTAAATTTCCTCATCCACGAATCTTTCATCCTTGCTCAAATTAATGGGGAAATTGTCCCTTTCTCGGTCTGAATAGCTCTGCTGCTGGTGGCCATGATTGTAAACAATGTTCAGATGTGAGGAGCTCCACACCCCGTGACGTCATGCGCACATCGTCTGCTACTTCAGGTAAAGGCAATGCTTTTTTATTAGCAACCAAAAGTTGCGAACTTTATCGTCGATGTTCTCTACTAAATACTTTCAGCAAAAATATGGCAATATCGCGAAATGATGAAGTATGACACATAGAATGGAACTGCTATCCCCCTTTAAATAAGAACATCTCATTTCAGTAGGCCTTTAAGCAGTGGCACAAAATTTCATATCATTTCAAAACAGAAAGTGCAAGATTGTCAGAGACATTTTAAAACAAGCTATGAGTGCACTTTTGTGCATGATGTCACTAAGATGACATATCAAAACAACACTAAATTAAAGTGCATTTTTTGTACAGAACGCCACTACAATAGTTTAAAACAAATAAAGTGCAGTTTTGTGCATGATGTCACACAAGATATTTCAATATCAGTCAAATAAAAATGAGCTGCGTAACAGAAAATCAAATAGTGTATGTCCTTTGCTATGTTGTAGGTTACTGCGGACGTCATTAAATTCTGTTGTTGACTATTTTTTCATACGATCTGGAAATGGTTGCTTCGGCATTTTGTAGGTATGGCTACGAACAGAGATGTTGACATGCAGTTTCAAGCACTTTTCATTCTGTAGCGAGGGACTTTTCAAATGATGCTAGAAATTAGCAGTAGTTGCTACTTTAACGCTTTTGCCGCACACTTGTTCGACATCTTCCCACTTGAAGCCAAACCACCGCCAGATGATGGATCCCGTGCTGTTTTTCTTACGAATTAATTCTTCCTTCATTTGTTACCAGATTTGAACCTTCTCTCTCTCGTATTACCACTCGCACCACTCTGCTAGCATCACAGCTAATGTTACCCATGCTGCTACCTCTCATGCGAGAGCGTATGACCTGACAGTACGTGACGTATGTAAGGAGGTGCGCTTGTCTGTGAGAAGAAGAGACACGAAAGAGTGATAAAAGCCCGCAGTGTAGTGCCTGCAGCTAAAAGTGACTGCGTGAGAACGTACACTCGAATATCATATAGTCATTTTCTATATCGCACAGAGACAAACCCGATATATCGAGTGTATCGATATATCGCCCAGCCCTAACTAGAACTAAGGTTGGGAAGCAACAACAGGCTTCAGGACAGCTTTGTGGTTATCATCACAGAATCGTGGCTACAACTGCTCATCTCCAACATAGCTGTTCATAATAATAATACATTTTATTTGTACTGCACTTCACAACAAATCTCAAAGTTTAACTACCAGGCTGCAGTCGGCACCGCTTTGATCGCATCAAAGATTCTGTAAAGAGCAGAAGGGGCCGGCTGTGCATCTCTACACAATGCAAGATTGGAGTACTAACTGTAAATGTCTCAACACCCACTGCTGTCTGAATCTGGAGGCCATCTCAGTGGTATGCAGACCTTTCTACGTACCCAGGGAGGTCACTACTGTAATTCTACCAGCTGTTTATATACCACCCCCCAGCCAACGTTAGCTTTACACTCTCCCTACAGCACGATGCTATCTACAAGCAGATGCAGGAGCATCCCAGCAGGAACAAAACATTGATACAAGTTCTTTAAAACTGACTTTGAAACAACGTTGCAAATTAGTTGTATCTGTAAATCGAGTCAGAGTTGGTGTCTAACGTTGTTGGCTGGGAAATGACCAAATTTAATTAATCAAATCAACGTCACAACCTGACAATGAATAAAAGTTGTTAAAATACATGTTGTTTCAACGTTGTATTTAAGTTGTAAAATATTGGTTGGAAAATTATCAAATTTAATGGTCGAATCCACGTCAGAACCTAACATTGATTAAACGTCGTCAAAAAGCATGTTCCAACGTTAGGTTTGAGTTGCTTATAGTCAGGACCTAATTCAACAAGTTCTCAACGTTGTTTTAATGTATTTATACCTGCTGGGCTTTGTGGTAGCTAGAGACTTGAATAAAGCCTGCTTGAATAATGTGCTCTCCAGATTTATGCAATGCGCACACACTGCCCGACTCGAGGCGAGAAACACCTGGACCAGGTTCACTCTAATCTGAAGCGAGCCTACAAGACAGTTCCTCTCCCACACCTGGGCAGGTCTGACCACCTCTCCCAGCTCATTGTTCCTGCCTACACCAACCTCCAGAAGAGTAGAAAACCTATGACCAGGACTGTTAAGACCCGGTCAGAGGGGTCACTCTTGCAGCTGCAGGACTGTTTCCAGACCAGGCCATCGTCAGTGTTCGACCATCTGGAACAGGGGTAGGGAACCTATGGCTCTAGAGCCAGATGTGGCTCTTTTGATGACTGCATCTGGCTCTCAGATAAATCTGACATTGCTTAACGCGATAATTATGAATAATTTCGCTGGTAATCACAGTGCAAAAAATAACGTGCAAAGTATAAAACATTCTCATGCATTTATATCCATCCATCCGTTTCCTACCGCACCTGTTCAAGAAGTCGCATTAATGGAAAGAAGTATTTTATGTCATGATGGGGGGGAAGATGGGGGGGGTTGCCGCTTGCTGCGGGGTCGTTCTCCCAGGAAGGCAGACGGACTACTCGGGACATGGCATTTAGGTAAAAACATGATTTAATTTGAACTAAAAAAATATACAAACAAAAATCGCTCACAGCAGAGGCACAACTTGGGCTAAAGAACAGAGCTAATGCATAAACAGACTATGAACATAAATCAAACAAAACTTACTTAGCATGGCATGAAGCACGAAACTATGGCAAGGCATGAAACAAGTCAGCACAGGGCGACTGACTGGCAAAGACAAGCTTAAATACTGCCTCTGATTAGTGCTCGGGAAGCAGGTGAGCGGGCATTTTGTCCACCAGAGACAGGTGGACAAAATGAGTAACCAAGGAAACCAGACAAGGGAGTGGAAAAAAACAGGAACTTAAAGAGTCCAAAAGACAAACAGCACATGGCCAAACAACAGACATGACATGTTATTTATTATTGGTTAGCTTCAGAATAACAATGTTATTAAAAAGAATAAGAGACTTATTATACTCTAAACATGTTGGTCTTACTTAAAAATGCACGCATTTAGTTGTATTCAGTGTTAAAAAATATGATATGGCTCTCACGGAAATACATTTTGAAATATTTGGCTTTCATGGCTCTCTCAGCCAAAAAGGTTCCCGACCCCTGATCTGGAGCTACAGAAGAGGACAGATGCTGTGCCGTCTTATATTAGACACTGTATAGGAAGTGTCACAAAGGATACCAAAAAACTGTGGATGACCTCACAGGTCAAAGCACTTATGAGGAAGGTAAAACTTTGCCTTCAACTCAAGGGACAGAGAACAATACAGCAAGGCTAGATCTGAATGTTAAATATCTTCATATCTCTGCACGACAATGTCTTCACCTTCTGTATTCATCAATAAAATGTAATATTTAGCCTGTTAAACATTCTTTAATTGTGGGCCATCAAGCAGAACAGTTCATAAAAAAATGTACCGTAGCGATGGAAATGCTGTGTACTAAACCATGTTACCATGGTTTACCATTACCAATTAATGGTAAAAAGTTACCATCAACTGATTTACATGGACCCCGGCTTAAACAAGTTAAAAAACTTATTGGGGTGTTACCATTTAGTGGTCAATTGTACGGAATATGTACTGTACTGTGCAATCTACTAATAAAAGTTTTAATCAATCAATCAAAAGTGTAATTCCCCGATGTGGGCTGCAGAGGGCGGGCCTGCAGTATTAAACCCCATCTCTGTGGGAGCGAAGAAGTTGAGAAAGAGAAAGTGTTCAAAGATTGAGCAGTTATGTGTGCTTCGTGCTTCTGTTTATTGAGTTTGAAAGTGCTATTTGTGAACATCAATAAAAGGCTGACTTGTTCAAAGACAATTTACTGCCGTCATATCGCCGTCGCTATTACAATATACTTTATTTAAATCTGCCAGAAAACATACACTGAGGTAGAAATATCACAAAATACCATCACAGAACAAACTTTACAAAGCAAAATGGATGTTTTTTTGTTGATTTGTTGGTTGGACCGGAAGTGAAGCATTGCGCTATTATTTTGAAGCCTGACGAGTGTGTTTGAATCGCCTCCGATTAAAGTCACTTTAGACTTCCTCTCGGCCGTCATTATTTCTGCTGAGTTTCTATTCCGTCGCACTAAAGCAGATCGCATAACAATCTACATTTTATATTACCATACCTGCCAACCTCGAGACCTCTGAATTCGGGAGATTGGGGGAGGGGGTGTTAAGGGGGAGGAGTATATTTATAGCTAGAATTCACTGAAATTCAAGCATTTCTCATATATACATATATATATATATATGTCTTGATTGGATTATCCAGAGAATGGTGCTCGATACCGTGGTAGAGCGCAATATGTAGGTGTGGGAAAAATCACAAGACTACTTCGTCTCTACAGAACTGTTTCATGAGGGGTTCCCTCAATCATGATTGAGGGAACCCCTCAAAAACCCCTCCCAAAAGGTTTATGCTTATCATTCACAGTCTCACAACAACTGCCACAATGCCAACGTTTTGCTGGAAGTATCCTTACTGACTACTTTATTCTATACATGCTCAGTGCATTGTGTCCAGACAGGTGTCTCTAACCATGTTCCCACTATACCACATGACATACTGTGTGTCATTAAATAAACACCAATTGGAGAAAGAGGAAATACAGACTGTGTACTGTTAGGCGGAGCTTAAAAGGAGCCATGTGAGTGTCACCTGACTACCTCCCTCCTTTTCTGCTCTGAGGCAAAGCGAGAGCGAGGCCAAGACTTGACCCGCTGTCAAAGTTATGCTGAAGGAGCCCGAGTGCGTTCAGGAAGATCCTCCTGAGACGCCTTTTCTGCGCGCTAAGCCATGCCAGACGTGGTACGACAGGAGCCCGCGCTACAACAACATGGCCCTGTCACTGATTAAGTGCACCTTTGGCCCAACCCTGACAGATAAAAGGGCGGCCGACCTTTGGGATGGGAGGGGACAGGCGGCCTGCACCGCGTCCTGTCCTCATGCTCGCCCACATGTGAGGACAAAGACAAGACAAAGAAGACACGGGACTATCCAACGAGAAGGTGGTGGCGTGAAATAAGTCAGCTTCAGCCGGCCTTGCCACACCGCACTTATCAGTATTTCCAAACAGCGCCTGGAAGTTGTACAATTGTTTAGAAAAGAGGAAAAAAAAAAAACTCTGTGCAGGTGGCCGCCAAAAACTGATCATGACCCACATACGCTTTTGTCCTGTTGGAATGTAGCAATAGGACTCTGTAAGTGAAGAAAATAAAGTTAGACTAATGGCAGTAACTTTCCCCAAGTAAGTTGGCGCAAGAAGAAAAGTGGCAGTGCAGGTGTGCCTAATGGTGTTTACAGTAAATGGGGGAGGGGGGCCTCCTGACATTATGTAGGCCATTCTTAAGACTTTGCAAATGTCACACAGAAGGTGAACAGACATATTTTCCAAAAGGACAAACTTTGCTGCTTGCTCGTCTTGCCACACCCAGAGCAAACACATCCCGCTCATATTCATACAGGACATGACATACTGGGAGAATTTCACCTCCAGCGACGGGAAAAGATGTGGGAAAATGTTCACATGGAATAAAATCATCTGAAACAATAGCTTCACTAACAAAGATACATTGCCGTGTCTGAAATATGTGGCCCTAGCTTAAAAAACAAAAAAACAGACAAAAGTCTCAACTCACTATTGTGCGCAGTCGATGAGCTGGTACTCGTTGGACCTCTCGAAGCAGGCTTTCACCCCTTCGTCGTCCCACAGCTTCTTTGCATGGTCAAAGAACTCCTGCGGACAAAAGAAGAGGAAGCGCTGAGAAAGGTGTGATGAGGAATAGATGGAGTCGATGGGTTAGCGTCAATAGTGAGACATCATGGCAGCAAATGGAACTAGCTTGGACAATCCAACACAAAGATAAACACAAAAATGTAGTGTGGTGACATGAAAAACTGTTTTCTTTACGCCAAGCGAGTCTAACCTTTTCCACAATTGGTGCTGTATACTGAAAAATCAAAGCATGCGGGCACCAAAATATTTTTTTAAATTAGAATTGCTAAATTAGAATAAAATTAAAGCTGCAAGCAGCGTTGGTCGGGTCCGCCTTTGGCTGCTGCCCCCGAGACCCACGGCCGGATAAGTGGTAGAAGACGCCTTGGTGCCACTATTTAATGCATTGTGAAAGTAATGCAGTTGTTGTATTGAAGTGAAAATATCAAACTTCCTGTTGATTTTTGCTAAAGTATGTTAATTATTAAAATGTAGGTCTAAATGAGACCTACATAGTGGTTTTAGTTTCATGTCTCTCTGACATTCCTACCGGAAGTTACAAGCAGTTTTGTCTGTGTTTTCTTCCTAGGAGCAGTTTTGTCTGTGTTGTATTCCTAGGGGGCGCTAGAGCACAATTTTGAGTTTTGGGGTTTGGGTTTTTTATTACCTTGCAATTGTTGCCAGTCCTGATGTGTGTGCCAAGTTTGGTGACTTTTGAAGCATTTTAAAGGGGTCAAATTACAGATGAAAGAGGCAAAAATGAAATTTTTTAGGAAAATTTGCGCGGGTGTTCTTTGAAGGCACGTAAAATCAAAACCGGATCAGTAATCAAAACTCTGATCTATACTTTTAATCAGAAGGGTCCAAACTCTCTCCTGTGCGAGTTTGACGCCGAAACGACAAATGCACTCGGAGGAGTTTTCGTTTGAAAAAAGGTGACGGGTTTTCACAAAACTTTTATTTTGAAAGGGTAATTGCCCACTTCCTGTTGATTTTTTTTGCAGGCTGTCAATTATTAAAATGTAGGTCTACGTGAGACCTACATTGAAGTTTTTGTTTCATGTCTTTGCGGCATTCCTACAGGAAGTTACAAGCAATTTTGTTTGTGTTTTCTTAGGAGCAGTTGTTTGTGTGTTTTATTAAAAAATTGCGCTAGAGCGCATTTTTTGATTTTGGTCTTTTTTTTTTTCATTAGATCGCAATTTTTGCCAGTGAAGTGAAGTGAAGTGAATTATATTTATATAGCGCTTTTTTCTCTAGTGACTCAAAGCGCTTTACATAGTGAAACCCAATATCTAAGTTACATTCAAACCAGTGTGGGTGGCACTGGGAGCAGGTGGGTGAAGTGTCTTGCCCAAGGACACAACGGCAGTGACTAGGTTGGCAGAAGCGGGAATCGAACCTGCAACCCTCAAGTTGCTGGCACGGCCACTCTACCAACCGAGCTAAACCGCCAGTCCAGATGTGTGTGCCAAGTTTGGTGAGTTTTGAAGCATTTTAAAGGGGTCAAATTACAGCGCGAAGAGGAGCTGGACGAAGTGGCTGGGAAGAGGAAATCTGGGCTTCTCTGCTTAGGCTGCTGCCCCCGCAACCCGGCCTCGGATAACCGGAAGAAAATGGATGGATGGATGGATTAAAAAACAACAGGTCTGTAACAATAAGCCTGTATTAAGTAAGCAGTACAATTCTAGACGGTTAGTATTACCATTTAAAATGTTCCATTCATCCATTTTCTACTGCTTGTCCCTTTTGGGATAGCTGGAGCTGCACCTACTCAGTGGCCTAGTGGTTATAGAGTGTCCGCCCTAAGATCGGTAGGTTGTGAGTTCAAACCCCGGCCGAGTCATACCAAAGACTATAAAAATGGGAGCCATTACCTCCCTGCTCAAGGGTTGGAATTGGGGGTTAAATCACCAAAAATGATTCCCGGGCATGTTTAGCTATTCCTTGATAATGATAGCTGTAATAAACGTACTTTATTTTCCGCCGTGGAAGTGAGGATTAGTTAGACGCTATCTCGCTAGCAAGGACTCGACATCGCCTTGAGTATGCGGCTTAGCACTGTGGAGGGACGTTAATTGCTAGCGAAAACGCTAAATTGCATTGATGATGTGGTGGTCCACTTGCTGCTGTCAAATTCGCTGGCCACGGTTTAACGTGTTTGAATTATCACGATATGACGTCAGTATGAAACGCTCTATCGTTTGCTAAATAGATATATCGTATACCGTCTATATTGCGTGATCCTAACACCAACCAATCCCCAAAATATGTGGGTTGAAAGTAGGGCTGGCCGATATATCGATATACTTGATATATCGCGGGTTTGTCTCTGTGCGATATAGAAAATGACTATATCGTGATATTCGAGTATAGGTTCTCACACAGTTGCTTTTAGCTGCGGGCAATACACTGCATGCGTTTCCCACTCTTTCTTGTCTCTCCTTCTCACAGAGACATAAAACAAGCGCACCTTCTTACATACGTCACATACTGTCGCGTCATAGGCCCTCGCGAAGCAGAGAGGTAGCAGCATGGGTAACATTAGCTGTGATGCTAGTGGAGTGGTGCGAGTGGTAATACTAATCCTAATTCTAAGAAAAACAGCACAGGGTCCATCGTCTGGCGGTGGTTTGGCTTCAAGCGGGAAGATGTTGAACAAGTATTCGGCAAAAGCGTTGCTACAAAAGTAGCACCTACTGCTAATTTGAGCATGACTTGAAAAGTCACCTGCTAGAAAATGAAGAGTGCTTGAAACTCCGCATGTCAACATCTCCATTCCGTGCCATAACCACAAACTGCTGAAGCAACCATTTCCACATCAACACCGTATGAAACAAATAGTCAACAACAGAAGGAGATAATGTCCGCAGGAACCTACCACATAGCGAAGGAAATACACTTTTTGATTTCCTATTATGCAGGTCATATGACAGTTACTGAAATATCTTGTGTGACATCATGCACTTTATTTGTTTTAAACTATTGTAGTGGCGTTCTGTACAAAAAGTGCACTTTAATTTAGTGTTGTTTTGATATGTCATCTTAGTGAAATCATGCACAAAAGTGCACTAATAGCTTGTTTTAAAATGTCTCTGACAATCTCGCACTTTCTGTTTTGGAAGTTACATGAATATTTGTTCCACTGCTTAATAACTGTTTAATAAATACACTTTTGGTCAATTGACTTAGTTGTGATTTCCCTCTCTGCATGAAAGTTTAAAAGTAGCATATATTAATGCAGTATGAAGAAGAATGTTTGAATGTAGACACATAGAATCATCATACTGCTGTGATTATATGCATCAAGTGTTCATTCAAGGCTAAGGCAAATATCGCAATATATATATCGTGTATCGCGACGTGGCCTAAAAATATTGAGATATTAACAAAAGGCCATATCGCCCAGCCCTAGTTGAACATGGTTGTGTTGGGAATGACTTACAGGCTCTACTTCAAATAGTTCAAATGGACACCTTGTATTCTCTGCAATTGAGTAAATAAACAGGCCCAGCCACTCTTTGAGAGTCGACGGGAACCCAAATCGCTACTGCAATGATTTACAGTAAGGTAAATGTGACAAATATTTTATCTTAGAAGACTGCATCAAGTTTCTTAATAAAGAGACTTGTCACGGTTCTTTAAGGTACTTCTCTAGGATTTGCTGAGAGCAGAAATCACACATACACACACCACAAAACATGGCCATAAATGGGCAAAAGTATTAGTAAATTAAAAAGTATCATTAGTAGCAAAGTAAAGTTGCTAGGACCTGCCTCTGAAAAAGCCGTAACTAATATCCTAGCCATCATGTGTTGTACTATTTACAGTTTTACTACACCACGATAACTGCTCAGGATAAAAAGGTCATGGAAAAAAACCCAGCTAGTGGTGGCCCAACACTTCTGCACACTATTGTCTGTTTACGTCTTTTGCTCCGGAACACTGACAACTTTAACTTTGCATATGTGGGTCAAAGTGAGCCGTCGCTCAGTTAGTTGGAACTAGGGCTGGGCGATATGGCCTTTTATTAATATCTCGATATTTTTAGGCCATGTCACGATGCACGATATATACACAACTATGTCAATTTACTCTATTTATTAAACAGTTATTAAGCAGTGGCACAAACATTCATGTCATTTCAAAACAGAAAATGCAAGATTGTCAGAGACATTTTAAAACAAGCTATTAATGCACTTTTGTGCATGATGTCACCAAGATGACATATCAAAACAACACTAAATTAAAGTGCACTTTTTGTACAAAACGCCACTACAATAGTTTAAAAGAAATAAAGTGCACTTTTGTGCATGATGTCACACAAGATATTTCAATAACTGTCACATAAAAATGAGCTGCATAATATGAAATCAAATAGTGTATGTCCATCACTATGTGGTAGGTTTCCTTCTGTTGTTGACTATTTTTTTCATATGGTGATCTGGAAATGGTTGCTTCTGCATTTTGTGGGTATGGCACCCAACGGAGATGTTGACATGCAGAGTTTCAAGCACTCTTCATTCTTTAGCGGGTGACTTTTCAAATGATGCTACACATTAGTAGTAGGTGCTACTTTTTGTAGCAACGCTTTTGCCGCATACTTGTTCGACATCTTCCCGCTTGAAGCCAAACCACCGCCTAAAGAACCTTGTGCTGTTTTTCTTAGGAATTGATTCTTCCTTCATTTTATTACCAGATTCGCACCTTATTTCTCTCGTATTACCACTCGCACCGCTCCGCTAGCATCACAGCTAATGTTACCCATGCTGCTACGTCTCTGCTCCGCGAAGGCGTATGACGCGACAGTATGTGACAGATGTAAGAAGGTGCGCTTGTTTTAATGTCTCTGTGAGGAGAGACAAGAAAGAGTGAAAAAAGCCCGCAGCCAAAAGCAACTGCGTGAGAACGTATACTCGAATATCACGATGTCGTCATTTTCTATATCGCACAGAGACAAACCCGCGATATATCGAGTACATCGATATATCGCCCAGCCCTAGTTGAAACCCAGTAAGAACAGCACAATATTTTTCCTTATGGTAACTGACAAAACTATGCCCCAAAAATGTTACATTTCGCATGCAGATATGATGTAACACTAAAGCATGACAGTAGAAACACCTGGCATTTATTTCTTATGATTTCCATTCAGATTCATGTCCACACAAACTGGATCAAACACAAAAAAAAAGGGTTGTGTAATGCTGCATATTAATGACTTAACACCTCTTTGAGCAGTGGTAGAAGGACTCGGATGATATCTTATTTCCTCAATGCTTAAGTTTATGCAGTAATTCTGTCACATTAGGGCTGGCCGATATATCGATATACTCGATACATCGTGGGTTTGTCTCATTGCGATATAGAAAATGAGTATATCGTCATATTAGAGTATAAGTTCTCACACAGTTGCTTTTAGCTGCTGGCAATACACTGCATGCGTTTCCCACTCTTTCTTGTCTCTCCTTCTCACAGAGACGTAAAACAAGCGCACCTTCTTCCATACGTCACATACTGTCGCGTCATACACCCTCCCCCCGAGCAAAGAGGTAGCAGCATGGGTAACATTAGCTGTGATGCTAGCGGAGTGGTGCGAGTGGTAATACGAGAGAGAGAAGGTGCAAATCTGGTAACAAATGAAGGAAGAATTAATTACCAAGAAAAACAGCACGGGGTCCATCGTCTGGCGGTGGTTTGGCTTCGAGTGGGAAGATGTCGAACAAGTATGCGGCAAAAGCATTGCTACAAACAGTAGCAGCACTGCTAATGTAGCATCATGTGAAAAGTCACCTGCTAGAGAATAAGGAGTGCTTGAAACTCCGCATGTCAACATATCCATTCAGTGCCACACCCATAAAATGCCGAAGCAACCATTTCCAGATCAACACCGTATGAAAAAAAATAGTCAACAACAGAAGGAGATAACGTCCGCAGGAACCTACCACATAGTGAAGGACATACACTATTTGATTTCCTATTAAGCAGCTCATTTTTATTTGACCATATCTTGTGTGACATCATGCACAAAAGTGCACTTTATTTGTTTTAAACTATTGTAGTGGCGTTCTGTACAAAAAGTGCACTTTAATTTAGTGTTGTTTTGATATGTCATCTTAGTGACATCATGCAGAAAAGTGCACTCATAGCTTGTTTTAAAATGTCTCTGACAATCTTGCACTTTCTGCTTTAAAATGACATGAATGTTTGTGCCACTGCTTAATAACTGTTTAATAAATACAGTTTTGGTCAATTGACTTTGTTGTGATTTCCCTCTCTGCATGAAAGTTTAAAAGTAGCATATATTAATGCAGTATGAAGAAGAATGTTTTAATGTAGACACATACAAACCCCATTTCCATATGAGTTGGGAAATAATGTGTTAGATGTAAATATAAACAGAATACAATGATTTGCAAATCCTTTTCAAGCCATATTCAGTTGAATATGCTACAAAGACAACATATTTGATGTTCAAACTGATAAATATATATTGTTTTGCAAATAGTCATTAACTTTAGAATTTGATGCCAGCAACACGTGACAAAGGAGTTGGGAAAGGTGGCAATAAATACTGATAACGTTGAGGAATGCTCATCAAACACTTATTTGGAACATCCCACAGGTGTGCAGGGTAATTGGGAACAGGTGGGTGCCAGGATTGGCTATAAAAGCAGCTTCCATGAAATGCTAAGTAATTCACAAACAAGGATGGGGCGAAGGTCACCACTTTGTAAGCAAATCGTCGAACAGTTTTAGAACAACATTTCTCAACGAGCTATTGCAAAGAATTTGGGGATTTTACCTTCTACGGTCCGTAAAAAAGTTCAGAGAATCTGGAGAAATCACTGCACGTAAGCGATGATATTACGGACTTTTGATCCCACAGGCGGTACTGCGTCAAAAACCGACATCAGTGTGTAAAGGATATCACCACATGGGCTCAGGAACACTTCATAAAACCACCGTCAGTAACTACAGTTGGTTGCTACATCTGTAAGTGCAAGTTAAAACTCTACTATTCAAAGCCAAACCCATTTATCAACAACATCCAGAAACGCCGCTGGCTTGGCTGGGCCCGAGCTCATCTAAGATGGACAGATGCAAAGTGGAAAAGTGTTCTGTGGTCTGACGAGTCCACATTTCAAATTATATTTGGAAACAGAGGATGTGGTGTCCTCCAGAACAAAGAGGAAAATAACCATTCGGATTGTTGTAGGCGCAAAGTTCAAAAGCCAGCATGTGTGATGGTATGGGGGTGTATTAGTGCCCAAGGCATGGGTAACTTACACATCTGTGAAGGCACCATTAATGCTGAAAGGTCCATACAGGTTTTGGGGCAACATATGTTGTCATCCAAGCAACGTTATCATGGACGCCCCTGCTTATTTTAGAAAAACATGTGTTACAACAGCGTGGCTTCGTAGAAAAAGAGTGCGGGTACTTTCCTGGCCCGCCTGCAGTCCAGACCTGTCTCCCATGGAAAATGTGTGGCGCATTATGAAGCGTAAAATACGACAGCGGAGACCCCGGACTGTTGAAAGACTGAAGCTCTACATAAAACAAGAATGGGAAAAAAATCCACTTTCAAAGCTTCAACAATTAGTTTACTCAGTTCCCAGACATTTGTTGAGTGTTGTTAAAAGAAAAGGTGATGTAACACAGTGGTGAACATGCCCTTTCCCAACTACTTTGGCACGTGTTGCAGCCATGAAATTATAAGTTAATTATTATTTGCAAAAAAAAATAAAGTTTATGAGTTTGAACATCAAATATGTTGTCTTTGTAGCATATTCAACTGAATATGGCTTGAAAAGGATTTGCAAATCATTGTATTCCGTTTATATTTACATCTAACACAATTTCCCAACTCATATGGAAACAGGGTTTGTAGAATCATCATACTGCTGTGATTATATGCATCAAGTGTTCATTCAAGGCAAAATATCAAGATATACATCGTGACATGGCTTAAAAATATCGAGATATTAATAAAAGGCCATATCGCCCAGCCCTATGTCACATTTAAACTCATGACGACATTGTTGTCACAAGAGGGGTTCTCCTAAACGCCAAACCGGGCTCGGGTTGATGACTTTCCAATTTTTTCTAGCACAACAGTGATAGACTATAACAATGGATTTGAATGTGCCAAATAATAATGGTTAAAAGATGGACGTACGCGATCATACTAAAAAAAGCATGTTTTATATGCAACTTTTTACTTTCAATCACTAAAATGCAAATGTTCTCAGATTGAGAAACACATAATTCAAACGTGGAAATTATTTGTTAAATGAACACTAAGCATTATGTGAGCAAGGCCCAAATATTGTTGGTAGATCTGGCAGAAACGATGCAGTACATAAAGTTGGCGTGATATAAACGCTTCAGTCGACTTCCTGCTGGAGGACAATGGGGAGCATTAATAATGACTTTGAGACATTTCCCAGGACTAACATCCAAGACGATTGGGCCAATATTGCTCCTCGCCTCCTGCGCACATGTCTTTCAGCCTTCAGACTCCTCCCCTGGCCCGGAAGCACCACATGACCGTGTGCTTGGCGCAGGCTCTTAGCTACGACTGTGCATCAGGCAGAAAGTAGCCCCCGACCAGAGGCTGATAAATCACATGCTCTGTGAGACATCCTCTCGGCAGATCTGGTGATTTCGCTCAGTGGGGAAGGCAACCGCCACTCCAGTCGACCCGAGTCTTACGTTCATAATAGTTGACTTCCGATTGGATCACACGATAGAGACACTCGGCCGAGTGTGGACCTCCGCCAAGGTTGAACGATAATTCCTGGAAGAAGGAATCGACCGCTACTTCTAAGTTTAGCTGCTGTAACACAATCTGGTTTCACGCAGGGATCCAGCTGAATTGCCACATCAGAGCTTTTACAGTAGATCCAGTATTTACTGGCCTTTGTTTTTACACATGTTGCCGTAACTAGGTGCGCTTTCACACGGCCGAGAGAGCTTCTAAATCAGAGCGCCGGTGTCTGGTTGGGAATATACAATTCTTGTCTGACAGCCTCTCACCTCCGTTATGCTTCTGGTACTGTCGATAGAACCTGAAAATTGCCAGGTTAACACCATCTGTCATCCATACAGAACATAAATAGAGGAACAAAAGTAGTGATGAGACAATTGATCAGCCACAAATCGGGCAAAAGTATGCGATTAATGCGCTTTAACATCGATCACAGACGTCCATCCTCTCTGGTTGACTAGCAACTAATTAAGTATCGCGATACACGCGCCCCTAACCTAATAAAAATCACCTCCTTTACGGTAAATAAACTGCATTTCTATCTTTAGTGCAGGTTTGGGCAATTATTTGACTCGGTGGGTCAGATTCAGATAAAAAAAGTGTGTCTGGGGGCCAGTATATCTATTTTTAATACAAAACCTCACAATAATGATTGAAAGCTAAAAACTTTATGACAGACAACCTTAAAAAAACGAAAGGGAATTTGAATATTTTTTTACTGAATGAAACACCCAGAATGTACATGAAAATAAAGAATGTGGGATTTACAATATTAACTATGAAAGATAAAACACTGAATATTGACAACATATTTTACAATCAACCAAAATGCAACAAACAGTGAAAAAACCCCCACCTACAATCTGAGATACCTCATAGTGACCAAAGTAAGTAATTAGATGACCAAAGTAAGTAATTAGATGACCATAGTAACTAGTATTTGATGCAGATTCCAAGCATTGTAAGACTTAGTATAGTTGAAGACTTCCAGTCATTAGAAAACATGAGTGCACATCATAATGGCAGCTACATTTTACATCTTAAACATCTAAAACAATTATTTGGGAATGTCCCGCGAGCCAGATTGAAAAGCTCAACTTTAATTTGCCCAGGTCTGCTTTAGTGTAATTATCAAGTGACATTATCACTGGAGGACAAGGCACAATTTCCATGGTACACATGGAGACAAATCCAGAATCAGACATGCTAATAGCTTAGTTAACCTTTTTTTTAAGTAATAGAATAATTAAGTGCTTAATAACCTATAAGAAGTGTAAATAGAAGCGCGTTACAGCAGAAAGTAAGCAGATATTAACAAGAAATTAACAAGTAGATCAATAGGATTGTTGGGAGAAGATAATTTAACTATAAGTGTTGGGTGTGTCAGCATTGTTGCAGTCAGTAGACGACACAGAAGAGGACGGATAGATCCCTAAATTGATGATGTCAAATAAGGTTAATATCAGTTTATGAATAGTACTAGAGCGATCAGATCAATGTTGTATATTGTTTAGCAGAATGCACATTAGGGCTGGGTGATATAGCGATATACTCGATATACGGCAGGTTTGTGCGATATAGAAAATTACTATATCGTGATATTCGAGTATACGCTCTCACGCAGTTGCTTTTCGCTGCTGGCATTACACTGCATGCGTTTCCCACTCTTTCTCGTCTCTCCTCACAGACGGGAACCACACCTTGTTACTACATACGTCACATACGTACACGCCCTCGCGGAGCAGAGAGGTAGCAGCTTAGGTAACTTTAGCTGTAGTGTTAGTGGTAATAAAAGAGAAAAAAGGTGTGAATCTGGCAACAAATGAAGGAAGAATTAATTCCCACGAAAAACAGCAGGGGGTCCATCGTCTGGCGGTGGGAATATGTCGAACAGACAACCATAATTTGTCAAGTATGCAGCAAAAGCGTTGCTACCAAAAGTAACATTACTGCTAATATGTAGCATCATTTGAAAAGTCACCTGCTAGAGAATGAAGAGTGCTTACTCCGCATATCAACATCTCCATTCGGTGCCACACGCCCACACCATCAAAATGCCGAGGCAAACAATTACAGATCAACACCTTATGAAACAAATACTCAACAACAAAAGGAGACAATATCCGCAGGAACCTACCATATAGCGTAGGACATACACTATTTGGTTTCCTATTATGCAGCTCATTTTTATTTGACAGTTATTGAAATATCTTGTGTGACATCATGCACAAAAGTGCCCTTTATTTGTTTTAAACTATTGCAGTGGTGTTCTGTACAAAAAGTGCACTTTAATTTAGTGTTGTTTTGATATGTCATCTTAGTGACATCATGCACAAAAGTGCACTCATAGCTTGTTTTAAAATGTCTCTGACAATCTTGCACTTTCTGTTTTGAAATGACATGAATGTTTGTGCCACTGCTTAATAACTGTTTAATAAATACACTTTTGGTCAATTGACTTAGTTGTGATTTTCCTCTCTGCATGAAAGTTTAAAAGTAGCATATATTAATGCAGTATGAAGAAGAATGTTTGAATGTAGACACATAGAATCATCATACTGCTGTGATTATATGCATCAAGTGTTCATTCAATGCTAAGACAAAACACAGATATATATCTCTATTTTTACCGCAGTATGGCCTAAAACTATTGAGATTTTACAAAAAGGCCCAGCCCTACTTACTCGTTACTTAAGCAAAAATGACGGCAGCGCTTTTGAATCCATGACTGGTTTGTGTTACCTCTGCTTAACAAATAGAGATAATGTGGCTGTATGTTCTTGTCAACCAACGCCGTTTATTTGAATGGCAAGTTTGTCACTCCTATCATTGATTTGTTGTGCAATATTCCCTCGGACCCTCATAGTTACGAGCACGCAGTGCATTGTGTTAAGACCACTTTCTTCAACTAATATCTAGTTTTAGCCATGTTGGAACACTGAGTAGGGTGAAGCTCGGAGTAACATGTGCATGGTGCAGTCAGGGTGTGGGGGGGGGGGGGGGGTAAGGCACAGCTCTCAGCACTAGTGAGCAATCACTTGTCCATTTGGGTATGGTTTAAATTTATTTCAAACACTCTTTTACTGATTGGCAAAATAAATACTGTAATTTCAGCAAATTTGGATGGATTTATTTTAGGAGCAAAACACGACAATAGGGTTGATGTCCCTTTTCGCACACGTGCAACAGTTTTATTTTTCTAAGGTCACATGGTCTATTTTTAGGCGCATTGATGAGTAAATTTGTCACACTGAATATATTTGCCACACCTTCAAAATAAGTTTTTGCTCTTTTTTTTTTTTTAATACATGAAAACATCACGAGTGAGGGAAGAGTGGATCGTGAGATCGACAGGCGGATCGGTACGGCGTCTTCAGTAATGTGGACGCTGTATCGATCCGTTGTGGTGCACTTTTTTTAAAAAAAACGATTTTTATGGTTAATTTACTGTAAATTTCTACTGTAATTTTTCTATTTTTTTCCAAATAGGTTATAAAACGGTAGAATTGAAGACATTATCTGTAAATAAACAAACCGCCTGTTATTTTAAGTAATATGCCAGTATTGACAAACTATGTATATTTCAATTTTTTTTACAGAAAAATACCAGATGAATAATACATATAATTTCCTGTTTTCTCAAATTACTTTCGAATTCATGTAAAATTACAGTAATAAACTTTCATTTACAAGGTAGCTTGTTATATAAAAGACTATGACCATATTAACAATCTAACAGTTTTATATGTAATTTTAAGGAAAATCTTACTTTTTTAATATCAATGTGTATTTTTATATTCAAGTTGAAAAATATTTGTAGCCTGTTATATAAAGGTTTATGCTCATACTAACAATTTAAATTTTTTCCGGATTGTTATAGCTTATTTCTCCCGTATCGCCCAGCCCTATTAAGCCTCGACGATTATGGCAAAAATAATAATCACGATTATTTTGATTGATATTGTAATCATTTTTAATTACATGATTATTCATCAATTAGAAAAATTCGTATTTATTGTACAACCAAAATTCAACTTTAATTATAGTTTGACAAAAACCTGTATATAATTTAGTAACAAATAAACCACAAGTTAAATAGTAATAAACGCAATAACAATAAATTAAAATAAAAAACATTAAAATTAAGTTTTTGCGTTTTATTTTTTCAAATTCCAAATTCAAGTTAGTTTTATACCACCATAGACTGTATGCATTTTGTACTAAATAAAATCAAATTAAATATTTGTTAATTAAATGCAAAAATCGTCCTTGTTTGGTGCAATGTATCATACGACAGTTTTTATTGGTATTTTAGGTCAAAGCACTTTTAAGTCCATTATTCTTGTGTGAGACTAAATTGGAGCTTGTGTGTGAATGTGAGTGTGAATGTTCTCTTACTATCTGTGTTGGCCCTGCGATGAGCTGGCGACTTGTCCCAGGCTCTAACCAGCCTTCCGCTCGAGTGCAACTGGGATAGGCTCCAGCACCCCCACGACAAGCGATAGTAATGTATGCAGAGATGGATGCTTGTGTAAGCCACTTTTTTGAAACCTTTATTTTGTCATTTTGTCAGACCGGATGTGGCACACCACGCTATTATTGTGAAGAGGGGGGAAGTGTGCTGTGCTGTTATTCTCAGCTTGACAAATAAAGAGGCAACTCACTTAGCTGGGGAAAAAAAGTACCTCTTAAGATGCAACCACTGTTCTGTTTGCACATGATTCTTACATGGATGATGTCGTTGACAAAAACACAAGCAGATGAGATGTGTTGTGGGTGTACGGATTGATCTTGCTAGCTTTAGCTTTGTAGTTTAGTCTCTGTTTAGTGACATTTCGACATTATTTAGTTGAGGGCAAGCCGACTGAGTGTGTCGGGGATAAATGAGCCCTATAGGACACATTATTTTCCAAAACAAATGTTTCTTCTCCTCCCAGTGACAACATTTCAATTACATTGATGTCAATTTCTGTAGTATTTTGCGTTTAACAGCAGATTCCGTTTTATTGGCCAATTGTGTGTGTCCGTACGCGCTTACGTTACTGCGGAAATCGTATGGCCTTTCTTTTTTGTAAAGTTTAGTGATTAGACATAATAGTGCTGTGTCAAATAAAAAGTAGTAACCATGGTGACATCTCTCTCAAACATGCTCTTTTTTCCACTCGTTCCCTCATTTGTCACAAGCTCCAGAATTGGCATATATGCATCTATACATATATATACTGTACATATATAATAGATGGATATGTGTTAGGGGTGTAACGGTACACAAAAATTTCGGTTCGGTACGTACCTCGGTTTAGAGGTCGCGGTTCGGTTCATTTTCAGTACAGTAAGAAAACAACAAAATATACATTTTTGGGTTATTTATTTACCAAATTTGTAAACAATGGCATAACATACATATACACACAGTGTCCATTGCCAGGGTTAATGTGGTGAACCAGGGTTTCCCACACATTCATTTATTTGTGGCGGCTCGCCACGAAAGAATTACGGCCGCCACAAATAAAAAAAATAAAAAAATGTTAAAATAAAAATAAAAATATATTTTTTTATTTTATTTAATTTATTTTTTTCGGCTTTTGACTCGCTCGACCGCTCATAAAAGCAATGGGACTCTGTCTGTGAATGGAGCTTGTAGTTACATATTATTTAAATATGTAAATATTATATAAATATGTATATAAATATGTACATAAAGTGTTGTAATTATATTCCAACTCCACGTTCTTCTTGATCATCGCCGCCGCCGCTACCTCCAACCCCCCCCAGCTGTATGAATAACATACAACAAATCATTTCAAACCACAACAAAGCAATTGCAAAAGGACTGCCTACCCCCAGACTAAACGACTCTTAAACCAATAAGGAATGTAACTGTCACAAGAAACCTGATTGCCCTCTCAACGGGGGGTGCTTACAGACATCAGTCGTTTACCAAGCAAAGGTAACACGCAAGGACATTAACACATCCGACACGTACGTAGGATTAACCGAAGGAGCGTTCAAAACAAGATGGAATAATCACAAGGCCTCCTTTAGAAACCAGACTTTGCGGAATTCTACAGAACTCAGCAAGCACATTTGGAACCTCAAAGACAATAATGTTGAATATTCAATAACATGGCAAATTCTTGCATGTAACACACCTTACAACAGTGGTAATAAAAGATGCAACATATGCTTAAAAGAGAAACTGTTTATTATATATCATCCAGATCTATCATCCCTCAACAAGCGCAGTGAAATCATTTCAACATGCCGCCACAGACGGAAACACCTCCTAGGTAACACATGAGCCAATCACCACGCCCCTACGCCTGCCTGTACCCACCCACTCTGTGCCCTATATAAACCATTGTATGTGAATGCTTCCATTAAAATCTCCTGATGATTGAGGGAACCCCTCATGAAACAGTTCTGTAGAGATGAAGTAGTCTTGTGATTTTTCCCACACCTACATATTGCGCTCTACCACGGTATCGAGCACTATTCTCTGGATAATCCAATCAAGACATATCTATATATATATATATATATATATATATATATATATATATATATATATATATATATATATATATATATATGTATGTCTTTGTCTGTATGTTGTGCGTGTAAATAAACAAATAAATATGTACATCTCCTTAATGTGAAAAAACTCCTGCTTGAGCCCGCATACAGAAATGCTCCCGCCCATATAACAAACCTAAAAAATACATACGTATATACATACATACATACATATACACATATATGAACGTATATACGTGTGTGTGTGTGTGTGTATATATATATATATATATATATATATATATATATATATATATATATGTGTGTGTGTGTGTGTAAGTGGAAATATATATACATATATATATATAGATGTATGTCTTTGTTTGTATGTGTGTGTGTGCGTGTAAATAAACAAAGAAATATGTATGTCTCCTTAATATGTGAAAAAACTAAATATTGGCTTTGATGAGGTAGCGACTTGTCCAGGGTGTACTCCGCCTTCCGCCCAAATGCAGCGGAGATAGGCTCCAGCACCCCCCGCTACCCTAAAAGGGACAAGCGGTAGAAAAATGGATGGATGGATGGGCGTTTAGACTGTTAAGGCAAAGCCAAAATATTTAAATGAGGAGATAATATACAATTATAAGACCAAAGCAAAAACTATTGACTTTGTTTTCATCAAACATTACATATTAAATATGTAATAAAATAGAATAAGGAACTAGTTTAAATATTGTGTTGATACTCTTAAACTGTCGACTGCACTTATTATAAATGAATTGGAAAATTAATAACCAATGGTCATAAGTGGCAGTTGATATTGTTCCACTTCAGTCCTGCAGGTGGAGGCAGTGTGTATTGCTGACACATCCATTGAGAGAAGAGGTCACTTCACCATCTTCTTTAGGTTCCTGTTGACCAGTTAAAGGCCTACTGAAAGCCACTACTAGCCACCACGCAGTCTGATAGTTTATATATCAATGATGAAATATTAACATTGCAACACATGCCAATACGCCCGCTTTAGTTTACTAAATTGCAATTTTACATTTCCCGTGAAGTATCCTGTTGAAAACGTCGCGGAATGACGACGTGTATGATGACGCGTGTTTGTGACGTTATTGGTTGGAGCGGACATATTAGCACCACTTACGGCTAAAAGTCGTCTCTTTTCATCGCATAATTACACAGTATTTTGGACATCTGTGTTGCTGACTCTTTTGCAATTTGTTCAATAAATAATGGAGACATCAAAGAAGAATGCTGTTGGTGGATTGCAGCTGCCTTTAGCAACCAAAATCCAGCCGGTGTTTCTTTGTTTGTTGTGAAACTTTAATGTGGAACAGAGCGGTCAAGCGAACATGTTTCTCTACCACATGTCAACCGGCAGGTTTCGGTGAGAAAATTGTGGTAATACGTCGGCTCTTACCGGAGCTTGTGTCGTCCTGCAGCTGACAAAGAGGCAGCTGCGAAATTCTTGGCTCATCTATGGCTTCCATCAGAGACACTGGCGGTCACCACACCCCTCCGACTTTCAGGTACTACTATTCAATCTCACTAAAACACTACTAACACAATAAGCAGATAAGGGATTTTCCAGAATTATCCTAGTAAATGTGTCTAATAACATCTGAATCGCTCCCACTGCCGTCACCTTTTTTTTTCTCCATTCTAGTGCTTCACTCTAACTTTCCTCATCCACAAATCTTTCATCCTCGCTCAAATGAATGGGGAAATCGTCACTTTCTAGGTCCGAATCGCTCTTGCTGCTGGTGGCTATGATTATAAACAATGTGAGGATGTGAGGAGCCCTACAACCCGTGATGTCACGTGCACATCGTCTGCTACTTCCGGTACAGGCAAGGCTTTATTATTAGCGGCCAAAAGTTGGGAACTTTATCATGGATGTTCTCTACTAAATCCTTTCAGCAAAAATATGGCAATATGGGGAAATGATGAAGTATGACACATAGAATGGACCTGCTATCCCCGTTTAAATAAGAACATCTCATTTCAGTAGGCCTTTAGCGTGTTGCTCGTAAAGTAACAACAACAGAGTACACAGAAGCGCTGGCGTGTCCGCGTGATCAAGTGTGGGCGTCAACTTATGAATGTCACAGGAAAACAGATCGCCGGCAACTTGCTCATTATTTTCAGCCCTCGGTGTTCACCTGTGTAAGGAAAAGGTGTTTCTGCCATGTTTGCTTTCTTGGCCTTTATTTGCTTCCACTTGTGTTGCACTTGAGAGGCTATGAATAAGATTAAACCGTGCTGATTACATTCTCCATTGGCTGCCTCTTGCCAAATCCCGTAACACGAGACAAGGAGTCGGGCTGACAGTGTAGAAGTATAGGCTGCACAAAGCAAGGGTGGGTTCAGGGATGGTGGGTGGAGGCAGCGTGTGGTCCTCAGGACTCATTTCCACAGAGGCGTGTGACACTGGGCCTTTGAATAAAGGCAGTGTGTGCTGCAGTGCCCTCCAGAGCAACTGATAACACTGAAAGACACCAGGAGGGAATTTGCTTCAACACTTTTTTCCATTTTAACCCTTTCCTTTGCTTTTGCATTAGCATGTGTTACCATCAATGGCGCTCACACGACTCTCCATTTTAGCATGGTTACTGATCACAACGGGTGTGGAGAAAATAAACTCAGCTCGAACACTTTGGGTCAGGCTGACACAGAGAAGGGGAAGAACAAAAAAAAAATGGCATAAAATATTGTGCGGCTAAAACAAACTTGAAGAGCGCACGGGATCTGGTTGGCATGTTCCGCTGCAAAAGGAACACCAGAATTCCTGTGGGGGAAGTTATTAAAGTATCTCTGGGCTTTGAGCAGAATACAAAAGGAAACAGTCCAAAGTTATCTAAAACCAAAGGCAGATTTAGTGGAAGTGAACAGTCAAAAAGACAACATTGGTAGCATTTTTTTACATGTCTAAAGAGAGGTACCTGGGGATAGGTTTTTTGACAACAATAAATTGGACCTAGTGTGTGAATGTGAGTGTGAATGTTGTCAATCTGTGTTGGCCCTGTGACGTCTTTGTCCAGGGTGTAACCTGCCTTCTGCCCGTGTGTATCTACAAACTCTGTTTCCATATGAGTTGGGAAATTGTGTTAGATGTAAATATAAACAGAATACAATGATTTGCAAATCCTTTTCAAGCCATATTCAGTTGAATATGCTACAAAGACAACATATTTGATGTTCAAACTGATAAACATTTTTTTTTTTTTTGCAAATAATCATTAACTTTAGAATTTGATGCCAGCAACACGTGACAAAGAAGTTGGGAAAGGTGGCAATAAATACTGATAAAGTTGAGTAATGCTCATCAAACACTTATTTGGAACATCCCACAGGTGTGCAGGCTAATTGGGAACAGGTGGGTGCCATGATTGGGTATAAAAACAGCTTCCCAGAAAATGCTCAGTCTTTCACAAGAAAGGATGGGGCGAGGTACACCCCTTTGTCCACAACTGCGTGAGCAAATAGTCAAACAGTTTAAGAACAACCTTTCTCAAAGTGCAATTGCAAGAAATTTAGGGATTTCAACATCTACGCTCCATAATATCATCAAAAGGTTCAGAGAATCTGGAGAAATCACTCCACGTAAGCAGCATGGCCGGAAACCAACATTGAATGACCGTGACCTTCGATCCCTCAGACGGCACTGTATAAAAAAACGACATCAATCTCTAAAGGATATCACCACATGGGCTCAGAAACACTTCAGAAAACCACTGTCACTAAATACAGTTCGTCGCTACATCTGTAAGTGCAAGTTAAAGCTCTACTATGCAAAGCGAATGCCATTTATCAACAACATCCAGAAACGCCGCAGGCTTCTGTGGGCCCAAGATCATTTAAGATGGACTGATGCAAAGTGGTAAAGTGTTCTGTGCTCTGATGAGTCCACATTTCAAAATGTTTTTGGAAATATTCGACATTGTGTCATCCGGACCAAAGGGGAAGCGAACCATCCAGAGTGTAAAAGCCAGCATGTGTGATGGTATGGGGGTGCATTAGTGCCCAAGGCATGGGTAACTTACACATCTGTGAAGGCACCATTAATGCTGAAAGGTACATGCAGGTTTTGGAACAACATATGCTGCCATCGAAGCGCCGTCTTTTTCATGGACGCCCCTGCTTATTTCAGCAAGACAATGATAGCCACATTCAGCACGTGTTACAACAGCGTGGCTTCGTAAAAGAAGAGTGTGGGTACTTTCCTGGCCCGCCTGCAGTCCAGACCTGTCTCCCATCAAAAATGTGTGGCGCATTAACAAGCATAAAATACGACAGTGGAGACCCCGGACTGTTGAAGGACTGAAGCTCTACATAAAACAAGAATGAGAAAGAATTCCACTATCAAAGCTCAGTTCCCAAACATTTATTGAGTGTTGTTAAAAGAAAAGGTGATGTAACACAGTGGTGAACATGCCCTTTCCCAACTATTTTGGCACGTGTTGCAGCCATGAAATTCTAAGTTAATTATTATTTGCAAAAAAATAATACAGTTTATACGTTTGAACATCAAATATCTTATCATTGTAGTGCATTCAACTGAATATGGGTTGAAAAGGATTTGCAAATCATTGTATTCCGTTTATATTTACCTCTAACAGAATTCCCCAACTCATATGGAAACGGGGTTTATAGGATAGGCTCCAACTCAGCTGCGACCCCGAAAAGGACAAGCAGTAGAGAATGGATGGATGGATGCAAGCCTCTATAGCAGTGGTTCTTAACCTGGGTTCGATCAAACCCGAGGGGTTCGGTGACTTGGCCTCAGGGGTTCGGCGGAGCCTCCGCCACACACTTGTAGTGTAAATAAAAACTTCTCCCTATTGGCGTATTATGGATACCCCCAAACAATGTTCCCTCTTTTTGATTGATGGATTGAAACTTTTACTTGTAGATTGAAAAGGAAGAGAATACATTGTATGAAACAGTACAGTTTACACAGTACAGTACATATTCCGTACAATTGACCACTAAATGGTAACACCCCAATAAGTTTTTCAACTTTTTTAAGTCGTGGTCTACGTTAATCAATTCATGGTAATGTGTGTAAGGTGTGTAATTTGTTGTGAGTTCACGCACTGTGTTGGTTTTGTTCTTTGAACAAGTTGATGTTCATGCACGGTTCATTTTGTGCACCAGTAAAAAAAACATTACTTTTTCTTAAATTTGAAAAAAAAATATTTTTTTTATTTTTCACTAAAGAAGGGTTCGATGGATGCGTGTATGAAACTAGTGGGGTTCCGTACCTCCAACATGGTTGAGAACCACTGCTCTATAAGTTGTGGTTAGGGATTCAACGATAAATTGGGTTATATGATACCCTCACGGACTGACTGGCACCAGCTCGCTAACATGAGAACAAGAAACAATAACATCCTTCCCCATTAAGAAACAACATATCCCAATCCAAACGTATACAAACACATTTCTGTCAAAGCAACTAAGCTATTCGTTGTCGTTAAACCTCCATGCTGTGCTCTCTTAACACAGAGTGATCGTTCTGTACAAGACGGGTGTTTTAACAGTGTGTTCATGGACTGCTGAACAGAGTTGGACTCCACAACGCCCGCCAGAAACAGATAAGATACTTAGACATAAACACCAAACACAAAAAACATTCATGAAGTTTGGTTCTTTCATGAATTTATTATGGCTGTACTGAAAATGTGACCAAATCTACTAGGTCTAAAGTATACATACAGCCATGTAAATATTTGCTTCCATGTCCATTTGGCAAGTTTCACAGCAATAAGGCGCTTTTGGTAGCCATCCACAAGCTTCTGGCAAACTTCTGCTGGAGTTTTTGACCTCTTCGCACAATTTGTGCAGTTCAGCTGAATTTGTTGGTTTTCTGACATGGATCTGTTTCTTCAGCATTGTCCACATGTTTAAGTCAGGACTTTGGGAAGGCCATTCTAAAACCTTAATTACAGCCTGATTAAGTCATTCCTTTACCACTTTTGACATGTGTTTAGGGTCATTGTCCTGTTAGAACACCCAACTGCGCCCAAGACCCAACCTCCAGGGCTGATAATTTTAGGTTGTCCTGAAGAATTTGGAGGTAATCCTCCTTTTTCATTGTCTTATTTATTCTCTGTAAAGCACCAGTTTCATTGGCAGCAAAACAGGCCCACAGCATAATACTACCACCACCATGCTTGACGGTAGGTTTGGTGTTCCTCTACTTTTCTCCTCTAAACATACTGCTGGGTATTGTGGCCGAACAGCTACATATTTGTTTCGTCTGCGGCAAGCTTGCAGCGAACGGGCTACGATAGACTGACCATACCTCCTCTTTTCACCGGATATGTCACTGTGGGGAAACGGAGCCGACAGCAGGGTCGGACAAATGCCGGTCCTACCCGAGATGGTGGCCAGGAGGCGGGGCGTGCGGCGGAGAGAAGAGGCGGGACGCACTCAGAGCGACGCTCCAGCCAGCCAAGTCAGGTGCGTTCACCACACACCTGCGCTCAATCCGCTCATCTGTTGCTGCAGCATAAAAGAGGGGAAGGAGGAACGATCGGAGAGAAGTAGGCGAGGAAACCACGGTAACTAGACAACGAGCACGACGATCGAGGACAAGAGCGAGAATACGAACCCCCGCAGCGGACGCAAACGCCGGACACCGAAAGGCGTGCAGCGATGGCAAGCAGGAAATGCCCGCGCACTGAAAAGTGATGCGACCGAGTGGCCAGAAGAAGACAGAAGGTTTATTGAAATAATAAATCCAAGTCAAATCTGCTACGATGCGTCTTGTGTCCAGTGTCACGGCAACCCACACGGTGAGGGCGGCAGGAAGTCCGACACATTGGCGTCCTACTGGGGGACACCAGCGGAAGCGAAGGATGATGACGTCATCTGGGCCCTCGTCGAAAAATATACCAAAGTGCTTGAAGAAAAACGGCGGGAAACAGAGGCTACTAGCGCTGCTGTGCACCCCTGAAGAAGAAGCCGAGGAAGACTCCGATGAAGTTGGTGCCGGAGCTGGGCAGGCGGCGGTGACATCCGCAGGCCACCAGGGTGAGCTGTTGGCCAAAAAGTGGGAGGAGGGAGCTGCCCGGCCAGACAGAACGGCAAGACAGAGGAGGCGCCACCTGCTGGCAACAAAAAGGCAGCAGAGACAGGACCTGGAGAAATGCAGGACGAGGATGACAATAAAGAAGGTAAAGAATCTCAAGAAATTGAGATTGAAGAGAAAATACCTGAAGAGATGCAGGGAAACGCTGAAGAGGACAAGGAAAAAGTCAAAGAAGCTCAAGAAATTGAGAAAAGGGAAGAAACCCTTGGAGAGAAAGAAAAGGATGAAGAGGAAGACGTTTATGATGAAGAAATTTACGTTGAAGTATACATTGAAGAAGAAATTTACGTTGATGATGATGAAGATTATGATGAAGATACAATTTATCTCAAAGAAGAAGGCAAAGATGAAGAAAAAGTTAAAGGATCTCAATAAATTGAGGAAAAAGAGAAAACACTTGAAGAAAGCCTGGAAGATTATGTAGATGAAGATAATAATGAAGATTATGATGAGGATAAAATGTATGCTAAAGAAGAAGGGAAAGATGAAGAAAAAGTTAAAGAATCTCAAGAAATTGAGGAAAAAGAGAAAACACTTGAAGAAATCCGGGATGATCATGTTGATGAAGAAGAGGATCATGATGAAGAAGAATCTGATGAAGATGACGCCTCAGACAAGGAGCAGGAAGAAGTTAAAGTACATGCTCCACGCCGAGAGGTACCAGTGCCTGCGCCACGTCAGACCCCGGTGCCAGCACCGCGTCGAACCCCGGGGCCTACGCCACGTCGAACCCCGGTGCCTACGCCGCGTCGGGGCCCAGTGCCTGCATCGCAACCAGTGGGGCGGGCAGCTGGAAAAACCGAGGACAAGAAAAGGGCCGAAGAAGAAAGCAATGCCAAGGGACCGTACTCCAGGCTCACTAGGGAGGAACTCATCGCCCTGGTGATAAAGCAAGAAGAGCTGCTAAGAGCAGCGGGGAAAAGAGTCGCAGAAGAAGAATAGACGAAAAGGACGGAAGAAAACGCCAAGAAGGAAGAAGAGAAGAGGATAAGAAGTGAAAAAAAAAGTTCGAGTCGGCGGGGGCACTCTCCCAGCGGACGGCACAGAAAGTGAGGAGTTGGCAGACGCAATGGTTGCCATGACAACAGCCCAAGAGCAACACCGGCGCCCTGAAAGCCTCAGCGTAAGCAAAGCGGTGCATAGTCGAAACGCAAGGGAGAAGATGCCAAGGAAGGAAGGAGACAAGCGACTAGGGCAGTTTTTCCCCGCTCCGTCAGAAGACGGACGGAGGGGAGTGAGCTCTGCCGGACTGAAGCCCGGCTTCTACTGGCGGGGGAGATATGTGGAGAAACGGAGCCGAGGAGCCGACAGCAGGGTCGGACAAATGCCGGTCCTACTCGAGATGGCGGCCAAGAGGCGGGGCGTGCGGCGGGGAGAAGAGGCGGGACGCACTCAGAGCGACGCTCCAGCCAGCCAAGTCAGGTGCGTTCACCACACACCTGCGCTCAATCCGCTCATCTGTTGCTGCAGCACAAAAGAGGGGAAGGAGGAACCATCGGAGAGAAGTAGGCGAGGAAACCACGGTAACATGACAACGAGGACAAGAGCGAGATGACGAACCCCCGCAGCGGACGCAAACGCCGGAAGCCGAAAGGCGTGTAGCGATGGCAAGCAGGAAATGTCCGCGCACTGAAAAGTGATGCGACCGAGTGGCCAGAAGAAAACAGAAGGTTTATTGAAATGATAAATGCAAGTCAAACCTGTTATGATGCGTCTTGTGTCCAGTGTCACGGCAACCCACACGGTGACGGCGGCAGGAAGTCCGCCACAGTCTTTTTTTGCGGGGCTGTCCGGGTGGAGTTTCTTAAATGCCTTAAATGTCCGGCATTTTAAGTTAGGGTTGCATGTATTTTCAATGTACGTTCAGGGTTAAGAAGGGGTTAAAAACAACAAAAAATTGTGCACGCAGTAGCATTTGTGAGGGAGGGGTGGAGACCGAGAGAGCGTGAGTTATGATAAACACGCATGCGTCGCCAGCCTCTGCTTTTTAACCATAGATTTATCAGATTTTATTTTTTATTATCTATAGCAGGGGTGTCAAAAGTGTGCCACGGAAGCCATTTGCGGCCCACAGCTAATGTTTTAAAGGCCCATGGCACATTCTAAGTTTGGTGACGTGGTAGAAAAGGTCAGATATTGAAGACACCTGGTGCCACACTCTAATTAGCTAACTAACTCAAAACACCTGGAAAAGCCTTTAAATGGTCTCTCGTTTTGATTCTGTATGACACAGAATCATGGGGAAGACTGCTGACTTGACAACTGTCCAAAAGATGACCATTGATACTTTAAAGAAGGAGGGCAAGACACAAAAGGTCATTGCCAAAGAGGTTGGATGTTCCCAGAGCTCTGTGTCCAAGCACATTAATAGAGAGGCAAAGGGAAGACGAAGATGTGGTAGAAAAAAGTGTACAAGCAAGAGGGATAACCGCGCCCTGGAGAGGATTGTCAAACAAAAATGTGGGGGTGATCCACAAAGAGTGGACTGCAGCTGGAGTCAGTGCTTCAAGAACCACCACGCACCGACGTGTGCAAGATATGGGCTTCAGCTGTCGCATTCCTTGTGTAAAGCCACTCTTGAATAAGAGACAACTTCAAAAGCGTCTCACCTGGGCTCAAGACAAAAAGGACTGGACTGCTGCTGAGTGGTCCAAAGTTATGTTTTCAGATGAAAGTACATTTTGTATCTCCTTTGGAAATCAAGGTCCCAGAGTCTGGAGGAGGACAGGAGAGGCACAGAATCCACGTTGCCTGAAGTCCAGTGTTAAATTTCCACAATGGGTAATGGTCTGGGGTGCCATGTCATCTGCTGGTGTTGGTCCACTGTGTTTCCTGAGGTCTAGGCTCAATGCAGCAGTCTACCAGGAAGTTTTGAACACTTTATGCTGCCTGCCGCCGACCAATTTTATGGAGGTGAAGATTTCATTTTCCAACATGACTTGGTACCTGCACACAGTGCCAAATCTACCAGCACCTGGTTTAAGGACCATGGTATCCCTGTTCTTGATTGGCCTGCAAACTCACCTGACCTTAACCCCATAGAAAAGCTATGGGGTATTGTGAAGCGGAAGATGCCAGATGCTGGACCCAACAATGCTGAAGACCAATATTAAAGCAAGCTGGGCTCTCATAACACCTGAGGAGTGCAAGAGACTGGTGGACTTTATGCCACGCCGTATTGCTGCAGCAATTCAGGCAAAAGGAGCTGCAACTAAGTATTGATTGCCGTACATGCTGAAACTATCTATGTTCATACTTTTCGGTTGGCCCACATTTCTAAAACATATTTTTTGGTACTAGTCGTAACTAATATTCTAATTTTCTGAGATACTGAATTTGGGATTTTCAGTAATTGTCAGTACTAATCATCAACATTTAAAGAAATAAACATTTCAAATATATCACTATGTGTGTAATGAATTGATATAATATGTATGTTTCACGTTCTGAATATAATTACTGAAATAAATCAACTTTTTCATGATATTCTAATATGAACAGCACCTGTATATGTATATTTACATATATATACATACACAAATACATTCTGTAGTTAGTTGTTGTTTATTGAGTATGGCATAGTCAGCTCCACATCATACATGTACATAATATGTATACATATATCAATGTATGCATATTAATTCCGAGGCAACCATTTCCACACCAACACCATATGAAAATCTCAAATGCATTATTTCACAAAAAAGAAAAGAAAATGTAATTCTCAAAAAATACAATTAAATAAAATTAAATCCAACATATCTCAAAAGGGTAATGGGAAGAAATATGAACTTTTTCAATCCGCCCCCCTTTTTCAAATAGTTAACTAATATCCAATATCCAGTTTCCTCTGAATTATATCACATTCATCTGGATCCACATAACTCAATTTGCCCAGAACAACTAGCTTACAATTCTCAATATATCATCATAAGTACTGTATATATTTATTTAAATGATTTGTGGGTCAATAGCTCATCCAGCAAAATGTTTATCATCCCAGGCTTAGGTGCAAATAGCACAGGAAATGTCTTCATCTGAAACCGTTAAGAAGTCCCAAATGATGGACACCATGTTAGTTTCCAATGAGCTCAGAGGGAACTTTACGACAGGCCGTTAACAGCAGCGTGAATAAAGGAGCGATTCATTTGCTCACTCTAACCAACCAACAGCACATTTCAGGTAATCTCGTCTCATTGGAGCATTTTTTTTTATTGGTTATCTGAGCTATTTGTTCATGTTATCGGATTTATCGGTGTGATGTCATGGTTTCATATCGGCCCATTAATTATTGATCAAATAATTATCATGCACCCCTACAAAATAACATTGTAAACAGTTGCCAAACTAAATGTTTCTTGTCTCGCTATTGCTAATATTTGGGCCTTGGTGCTGGGTTCTGTCGTTGGTAGACTAGAGGTCCTAAACTGACATCTAGCTTGGAATCCATTAATTATTCGATTAAAAATCAACTTCCATCAATGCGGCAGGTGATCATATTATATTACCTTACTGCCGCAGTTTAGCAGCAGAGCGAGCACTGGGGCGGCCGCCACCATGTTGGCTCTGGCTCTCAACCTTTGCCTCTTTTGACCATAAAACCTTTTCCCCAGAAGCAATTTCCTTTGTTTCACCAGGTCGGCCTGCAAACCATGGCCTGCCCTAAGTTGCAGGGGGCTGTACTAGACAAGATCTTTCTTCCTTTACCGTGTATCTTCCATATTTTCTTTCTTCACTCACACTTCTGAACGGCAACATTTTGCAGACAAAACATTTGAAACAAATATATGATTTCAAATTGTTTAGGTGAAGGTATGACATGCTTAATCCCTTAAATGAACTACTTTGACTGTGAAGTGTTGACCGTTTGACCTTTTTAAAGTATTTTATGCAAATTAGTGTAGAGTTAAGCTAGGGCTGGGCGATACATCGATATACTCGATATATCGCGGGTTTGTCTCTGTGCGATATAGAAAATGACGACATCGTGATGTTAGAGTATATGTTCTCACACAGTTGCTTTAAGCTGCGGACATTACACTGCATGTGTTTCTCACACTTTCTTGTCTCTCCTTTTCCCAGACATGAACAAGTGCACCTTCTTACATACGTCACGTGTGCAACGTCACACGCCCCCCCCCCCGAGCAGAGAGGTAGCGACCTGGTAACATTAGCTGTGATGCTAACTGTAAGGTGCGGGTGGTAATACGAGAGAAAGAAGGTGCAAATCTGGTAACAAATGAAGGAAGAATCAATTCCTAAAAACAACAGCACGAGGTTCATCATTTGGCGGTGGTTTGGCTTCAAGCGGGAAGATGTCGAACAAATTTGCGGCAAAAGCATTGCTACAAAAAGTAGCACCACTGCAAATTTGTAGAATTATTTGAAAAGTCACCCGCTAGAGAATTTAGAATCTCCATGTCAACAACTACGTTCGGTGCCACAGCAACAAAATGCCGAAGCAACCATTTCCAGATCAACACCGTACGAAAAACAAAATCAACAACAGGACATAACGTCCGCAGGAACCTTCCACAGAACAAAGGACATATATACACTGTTTGATTTCCTATTATGCAGCTCATTCTTATTTGAGAGTTATTGAAATATCTTGTGTGACATCATGCACAAAAGTGCACTTTATTTGTTTTAAACTATTGTAGTGGCGTTCTGTACAAAAAGTGCACTTTAATTTAGTGTTGTTTTGATATGTCATCTTAGTGACATCATGCACAAAAGTGCACTCATAGCTTGTTTTAAAATGTCTTTGACAATCTTGCACTTTCTGTTTTGGAAATGACGTGAATGATTGTGCCACTGCTTAAAGTCCTACTGAAAGCCACTACTAGCGACCACGCAGTCTGATAGTTTATATATCAATGATGAAATATTAACATTGCAACACATGCCAATACGGCCGCTTTAGTTTACTAAATTGCAATTTTAAATTTCCCGCGGAGTTTCTTGTTGAAATCGCCGCGGAATGATGACGCATGTTTGTGATGTCTCGGGTTGTAGCGGACATATTAGCCCAGCCACATTCACGGCTAAAAGTCGTCTCTTTTCATCGCATAATTACACAGTAATTTGGACATCCATGTTGCTGAATCTTTTGCAATTTGTTCAATAAATAATGGAGACTATAAATAAGAATGCTGTTGGTGGAAAGCGGTGTATTGCAGCTGCCTTTAGCACCGAAACACAGCCGGTGTTTCTTTGTTTGTTGTGAAGCTTTAACACAGAGCGGTCAGGGGAACATGTTTCTCTACGTCGACCAGCAAGTTTTTGGATGGGAAAATTGTGATATTAAGTCGGCTCTTACTGGAGACTTGAGTGGATTATGCAACCTCACCTTGTAGCTGTCAAAAAGGCATCTGTGATCTTGGCTACTCCATTGGCTTCTCTCAGAGACACTGGCGTTCACCGCAGCATTCCGACTTTCGGGTATGACTTTATAATCTCACTAAAACACTATTAACACAATAACAGATAAGGGATTTTCCAGAATTATTCTAGTAAATCTGTCTAATAACATCTGAATTGTTTTAAATTTTTTTTTAGTGCTTCACTTTAACTTTCCTTATCCACAAATCTTTCATCCACGCACAAATTAATGGGGAACTCGTCGCTTCCTCGGTCCGAATTGCACTTGCTGCTGGTGGCTCTGATTATAAACTATGTGAGGATGTGAGGAGCCCTACAACCCGTGACGTCACGCGCACATCGTTTGCTACTTCCCGAACAGGCAAGGCTTTTTTATTAGCGACCAAAAGTTACGAACTTTATCGTCGATGTTCTCTACTAAATCCTTTCAGCAAAAATATGGTAATATCGCGAAATGAGGCCTTTAATAACTGTTTAAGTTATACAAGTGTAGCTGCCATTATCATGTGCAGGGATGTTTTCTAATGACCGTAAGTCTTCAACTATACTAACTCTTTCAATGTTTGGAATCTGCATCATATACTAGTTACTATGGTCATCTAATTAGTTACTATGGTCATCTAATTAGTTACTATGGTCACTATGAGCTATCTCAGATTGTAGGTTGGGGTTCTTTCACTATGTTTGTTGCATTTTGGTTGCATTTCGGTTGAATGTAAATTATGTTGTCAATATTCAGTGTTTTATCTTTCGTAGTTAATTTTGTAAATCCCACATTCTTTATTTTCATGTACATTGTGGGTGTCTCATTCAGTAAAAAAAAAATGGAATTCCATTCCATTTTTTAAGGCCGTCTGTCATAACGTTTTTAGCTTTCAATCATTATTGTGAGGTTTTGTATTAGTGTTCCTAAAAATAGATATACCGGCCCCCAGACACGCTATTTTATCAAAATCTGGCCCCCCGAGTAAAACAATTGCCCAGGCCTGCCGTAGGAGGATACAATAACTCACCGCTAACGGCAAGCTAGTGCTCCTCAATGTAAACAAATGCCAGGGGTAGATCTACACCAGACATCCACTGTAATGATACCAAGTATACCAAGTAAAAGAGCGTATCTGGTCGATACTACAATGTATATCGATATTTTTGATCATCACAAAATATTTTTTCCTTTTTTTTTAAAATGTATATTATTCATAAACTCAGAAAATACATCCCTGGACACATGAAGACTTTAAATATGACTAATGACCTTAGTCATATTTAACTGCCGATACCAACTACTTGGTATCGGATTGATACCCAAATGCGTGGTATCATCCAAAACTAATGTAAAGCACCCAAACAAGAGAATATGTGTTTAGTACAGAAGTGTAGATGGAACATGTTAAAACACAAAATAACCAGATATTAACATTAAAAGAACAAGTAGATTAATAATCCATTTTCTACCGTTTAGCCCTCAGAATGTTGACAAAATAATAGAATGACAAATGACACAATATGTTACTGCATATGTCAGCAGCCAAATTAGAAGCCTTTGTTTGCTTACTTAATACTAATACTTAATACTTGTCTAGTAGGTTCACTATTTTATTTTGGGTCAAAATTGTTCTTGGATTGTAATAACAAAGGTATGTTTAATGTACCGTAAGATTCTTTGTTGAAATAAAGCCAATAATGCCATTGTTTGTGGTCCCCTTTATTTGGAAAAGTATCGAAAGGTATCCATCCATCCATTTATCTTCTACCGCTTGACCTTCTCGGGGTCGCTGGAACCTATCCCAGCTGCATTCCGGCTGAAGGCAGGGTACACCCTGGATAAGTCGCCACCTCGTCGCCGGGCCAACACAGACAGACAACATCCACACACTCAATTAACGAAATACTTTTTGGTACAGGTACCCTAATAATAATAATAATGATAATAATACATATATATATATATATATTTTTTTTTTTAATTATTGTAGCTGAGATAGGCGCCAGCGCCCCCCGCGACCCCGAAAGGGAATAAGCGGTAGAAAATGAATGAATGAATGAATGAATGATATGTATATATATGTGTACACACACATACATACACACATATACGTACATACATGTGCAGTATTTGTATGCATATATTTTTTAAAGGCTAAAAAAAATTTAACTTTCATTTAAAAACATCCATCCATCCATCTTCTACCGCTTATCTATCTCAGCTACAATTAGGCGGAAGGCAGGGTACACCTAGGACAAGTCGCCACCTCATCGCAGGGCCAACACAGATAGACGGACTACATTCACACACTAGGGACCATTTAGTGTTGCCAATCAACCTATCCCCAGGTGCATGTCTTTGGAGGTGGGAGGGGCCTATCCCCAGGTGCATGTCTTTGGAGGTGGGAGGGGCCTATCCCCAGGTGCATGTCTTTGGAGGTGGGAGGGGCCTATCCCCAGGTGCATGTCTTTGGAGGTGAGAGGGGCCTATCCCCAGGTGCATGTGTTTGGAGGTGGGAGGAAGCCGGAGTACCCGTAGGGAACCCAAGCAGTCACGGGGAGAACATGCAAACTCCACACAGAAAGATCCCAAACCCGGCATTGAACCCAGGACTACTCAGGACCTTCGTATTGTGAGGCACATGCACTAACCCCTTTACCACCGTGCTGCCCTGCTTAAAAACATCTCAAACTGAATTGGGATGTTGCTGACGTCAGGTCCGGCTCACACCTCGCCCAATGAATACTGGAAGTGATCAAGCGAGCTCAGTTTTCAATGGGTACCAGACGCCATTTAGCCTTTCTCGGGAAAAAACAAAAAAACCTATACTTGTGTTTTTTTCGGCTTTAAGAAGCATTAAAATCGCGGAAAGGAAAAACGTTTCTTCAGAGTTTCTCGAGAGGTTAACAAAAGTGCATGATTTGTGGACACGACGACAAGATAAGCAGCACACGCTCCAGTCGAAGTTTGGAAGCAGAGTTGGACAATGCACACTTTTGCAGTGATCACTTCATTAAAGGTTGGTTGGATATACTTTTGAAGGTTATTATTTCGAATTTAAGTATTATCTTGATATTATTTGTACTTCTTAAACACATGCTTTCGAAAAGTGTTTTGAAAAGCGCCAACTCGGCAAATCTAAATAAAAGAAAGCAAATGTGAGCAAAACCTAAAAGAGTTAAAGGCCTACTGAAATGAGATGTTCTTATTTAAACGGGGATAGCAGGTCCATTCTATGTGTCATACTTCATCATTTTGCGATATTGCCATACTCTTGCTGAAAGGATTTAGTAGAAAACATCCACGATAAAGTTTGCAACTTTTGGTCGCTAATAAAAAAGCCTTGCCTGTACCGGAAGTAGCAGACGATGTGCACGTGATGTCACGGGTTGTGGAGCTCCTCACATCTGAACATTGTTTACAATCATGGCCACCAGCAGCGAGAGCGATTTGGACCGAGAAAGCGACGATTTCCCCATTAATTTGAGCGAGGATGAAAGATTTGTGAATGAGAAAAGTGAGGGTGAAGGACTAGAAAAAAAAATTAAAAAAAAGACGAGGTTAATGGGAGCGATTCAGATGTTATTAGACACATTTACTAGGATAATGCTGGAAAATCCCTTATCTGCTTATTGTGTTACTAGTGTTTTAGTGAGATTATATGGTCGTACCTGAAAGTCTGAGGGGTGTGGCCACGGGTGTGGTGACCGCCAATGTCTCTGAGGGAAGCCACATTTCTCGACGAGGCAAGGCAGCCGGGCTGAGTTTTTTTCCCCCCCTCCTCCACGGTTTAAGCTTCCGACGGTCAGGGGCGGCCGGTGGGAGGAAGCAAACGAGTCCGCAGCTGCAAGGGGAACGACGCAAGCTCTCTGCTCATGTCTACGGTAAGAGCCGACTTATTACCCGCATTTTCTCAGCGAAAACTGCCAGTTGACATGTGGTAGGGAACCATGTTCACTTGACATCTCTGTTCCATAGTAAAGCTTCACCGTCAGCTTTCAGGAATGTAAACAAGAAAACAATGAAACACCGGCTGTGTTTGTGTTGCTAAAGGCGGCCGCAATACACCGCTACCCACCTACATCTTTCGTCTTTAACGTCTCCATTATTAATTGAACAATTGCAAAAGATTTAGCAACACAGATTCCCAGAATACTGTGGAATTATGCGATTAAAGCAGACGACTCATAGCTGGGATTGGTGCTGGATCCAAATGTCTGCTCCAATCCGTGACCTCACTTGCACGCAACAGGATATTTCGCGCAAAATTTAAAATTGCAATTTAGTCAACTAAAGCGGCCGTATTGGCATGTGTTGCAATGTTAATATTTCATCATTGATATATAAACTATCAGACTGCGTGGTCGCTAGTAGTGGCTTTCAGTAGGCCTTTAAACTTGTACCAAAGGCAGCAATCCTAAATTAAGCTTTCAACACACACAATATTGACATCTTAAGTTATAATTTGATGCAGAGGGGGAAAGACACGCTGCTTTTAAACGCCGCGTGCAACAGCAACAAACATGGTGTCTGAGACGCCAAGTGAAATGCAACCTTACTCGAGCAAAAACGAGGCATATTTATCCGGGACAGTCTTGATGACAATTTCCTTGACTCAGCCACACACAAAGAAGTTGTAGACCTCCTTCCTCCTTCCTTTTCCATGTTCCCATCTGTTTTGTCGTGTAGAATGGCGTATGGAGCAAAATCGTTTCGTATGTCTGGGAACATGACCGACGTAATCCTTGATATCACTCCACAAATCTACTCAGAGGCCTAGTGGTTAAAGCAGGGGTCACCAACGCGGCACCAGGTCGCCCGTAAGGACCAGATGAGTCGCCCGCTGGTCTGTTCTAAAAATAGCTCAAATAGCAGCACTTACCAGTGAGCTGCCTCTATTTTTTTAATTGTACTTATTTACTAGCAAGCTGGTCTCGCTTTGCTCGACATTTTTAATTCTAAGAGAGACAAAACTTAAATAGAATTTGAAAATCCAAAAATATTTTAAAGACTTGGTCTTCACTTGTTTAAATAAATTCATTTATTTTTTTTACTTTGCTTCTTATAACTTTCAGAAAGACAATTTTAGAGAAAAAATACAACCTTAAAAATGATTTTATGTTTTTAAACACATATACCTTTTTACCTTTTAAATTCCTTCCTCTTCTTTCCTGACGATTTAAAACTTAAAGCCCACTAGGCTGCACCAAACTTTTGGTGCCTTGTTGACTCAGAAAAGTACATTGGTGTGTGCACAGCAGCTATGAAGGTTGCAAGCCTGTTTGGTTCAACTTATCTTTGTGAATCAGCCTTTTCTGACATGAACTTCATCAAGAACAAACACAGAACACGCCTCACTGATGCACATGTGCAAGACTCACTCAGAGTCAAGTTACACAGCAGAGTACAACACACGAGTTAACAGCATGCAATGCCAGGCTTCCCACTAACTGACAAAGAAACAGATAACAGATTTGGTGTCCAGTTTAAAGTGTGACATGATTTATTTAAAAATTTGAGAGTTGAGTTTTGTATTTTACATGAGTTATTATTTGTGCAAACATGGTGCAAAGTAATTCATGATTTGTTAAAAAATGTTAGTGGCTAGTTAGTTAAAATGGGATATTGTGATTTCACAAGTCTGTCTTAGAAAATGCTCAATTTGAAAAATGTGCACTTACAGAGAAAATATTAAAATAAAGTGTTGCATATTGATATTTATCTGCTTCTATATATATCTAATGTGAGAAATCATTCATATGACCGGTGTTCCCACAAAGATAAATATCATTAATTATTATTAATAAAATATAGTTAAAGGTAAATTGAGCAAATTGGTTATTTTTGGCAATTTATTTAAGTGTGTATCAACCTGGTAGCCCTTCGCATTAATCAGTACCCAAGAAGTAGCTCTTGGTTTCGGATGTGGTAGTGGTTTGTGTTGTGGTTTGTGCAGCCCTTTGAGACACTAGTGATTTAGGGCTATATAAGTAAACAATGATTGATTGATTGAAAAAGGTTGGTGACCCCTGGGTTAGAGTGTCCGCCCTGAGATCGGCAGGTTGTAAATTCAAACCCCGGCCGAGTCATACCAAAGACTATAAAAATGGGAGCCATTACCTCCCTGCTTGGCACTCAGCATCAAGGGTTGGAAAAAAGGTTGGGGACCTCTGACCTATACAACAAATTGCTGCTCAAATTCTCAATGGAACTGGCCCGATACAGCATTCGGTTTCAGTTTATTTTCAGTCTAACAAAAACATATTCAAACATGGATCACGATTCAAAAATGAATAACATGACTGAAACAGGCAGAAGCAAAAAAGCTTATATGCCCAACATAAAAATGTTTACATTCAATTAAGTTACCTTTTCTAATAATTTTGTAATACAAAGAGAAATATAGTCATTCAGCATTTACATTTAAGTTACCCTTCAACAAATAATACAAAAATATGTACTTACACACATGTACTTTTTTGTAAATAGATAAACATACATACCTTCTAAATACAACATTTAACCAAACAAACATACATTTCTAGTTCACATAACTTTTTAAAATACATTGTGACATGTTCTTTTTGAAATTAAATACTGAGTCACTCATTTTTATTTCTTTACCAACAGAATTCCACAAATTAACACCGAGAACAGATAAACATCTACGTTTAACAACTAATCTTGCTTTTGGTCAAATAAACTTAGATTCATCTCTTAGATTGTATTTGCTAGTCTGTAGAGAGAAGTATTTTTGAATTCCTTCTGGAAGAGTATTTATTTTTGCTTTGAACATTATCTGTGTTATTTTATAATAAACAATATCTTGAAATTTCCTAAGTTTTGATTTAACAAATAATGGATGGGTGTGGTCATAATATCCTGCTTTGTTTATTTTTTTTGCAGCAAAACAATATCATTAATTATGGTTTTAAAAGTGGTTCCCCAGAGTTCTACAGAGTATGTCATGTATGGAAGTATCAAAGTATATTAAATTGTTAACAAAGAATTATAATTAAGTAATTCTTTAATTTTATACAAAACACCAAGTGTTTTAGATATTTTTGTTTTTATATAATTTACATGTTGTCTCCATGATCATTTATAATCAATTATTATTAATAATAATTGATGTACATGTACACACACACACACATTAATAAATGTAAATATATGTACATAACATAAAAAATACCTGTCCCTATGAAAATGTAAAAATAGTGATGAAGTAGGCCTGGGCGATATATCGATATACTCGATATATTGCGGGTTTGTCTCTGTGCGATATAGAAAATGACTATATCGTGATATTGGAGTATATGTTCTCACATAGTTGCTTTTAGCTGCAGGCATTACACTACAGGCATTTCCCACTCTTTCTTGTCTCTCCTCACAGAGACGTAAAGAAGCGCACCTTCTTACACACGTCACGTGTGCAACGTCACACGCTCCCGCGGAGCAGACAGGTAGTGACGTGGTAACGTTAGCTGTGATGCTAGCGGAGTTGTGCGGGTAGCAATAGGAGAGAGAGAAGGTGCAAATCTGGTAACAAATGAAGGTAGGATTAATTCCCAAGAAAAACAGCACGGGATCCATCATGTGTTCAACATTTATGCGGCAAAGGCGTTGCTACAATAAGTAGCACCACTGCTAATGGGACGGTGTGGCGCGGTGGAGGAGTGGCCGTGCGCAACCCTAGGGTCCCTGGTTCAATCCCCACCTAGTACCAACCTCGTCACGTCCGTTGTGTCCTGAGCAAGGCACTTCACCCTTGCTCCTGATGGGTGCTGGTTAGCGCCTTGCATGGCAGCTCCCTCCATCAGTGTGTGAATGTGTGTGTGAATGTGGAAGTAGTGTCAAAGCGCTTTGAGTACCTTGAAGGTAGAAAAGCGCTATACAAGTACAACTCATTTATCATTTAATGTAGCATCATTTGAAAAGTCAGCCGCTAGAGAATGAAGAACTCCGCATGTCAACATCTGCGGCCGGTGCCACACCAACAAAATGCCGAAGCAACTATTTCCAGATCAACAAAGTAGGAAAAAAAAAAAAAAAAAGTCAACAACAGGAGATAACGTCCGCAGGAACCTATCATGCAGCTCATTTTTATTTGACAGTTATTGAAATATCTTGTGTGACATCATGCACAAAAGTGCACTTTATTTGTTTTAAACTATTGTAGTGGCATTCTGTACAAAAAGTGCACTTTAATTTAGTGTTGTTTTGATATGTCATCTTAGTGACATCATGCACAAAAGTGCACTCATAGCTTGTTTTAAAATGTCTCTGACAATCTTGCACTTTCTGTTTTGAAATGACATGAATGTTTGTGCCACTGCTTAATAACTGTTTAATAAATACAGTTTTAGTTGTGATTTCCCTCTCTGCATGAAAGTTTAAAAGTAGCATATATTAATGCAGTATGAAGAAGAATGTTTGAATGTAGACACATAGAATCATCATACTGCTGTGATTATATGCATCAAGTGTTCATTCAAGGCTAAGGCAAAATATGGAGATATATATGGTGTATTGTGACATGGCCTAAAAATATCGAGATATTAATAAAAGGCCATATCGCCCAGCCCTAAATGAAGGCATGATGTAATAAAAATCTGACATATTGATACTATTATTGATCAAAAACAAAAATATTAGTCTTTAAATATAGAATGTTTATTGAGAGCATTTTTATTCGATATTACAAGTTACATGATGGCGTTGCATTCACACCCCAACACTGTTTTACCAAACATAATTAATAATCCTGAATAATAACTGTGATTTAAATATTGATAAAAAATATATATCTTTATTATTTTGACCATATTTGGAAACATTTTGTGTAAGTCTAGATCTCATATATGAACACTGTTTTATTCTGTATTGACAAAAAGTGTAGTTATGTCTCATGTCCATAAGACTCCATCTTGCGAAATGTTCACATTTATTTTTATTTATCTATAGTATTTCTCACATTGAATGTTGTCTGTCTGTGTTGGCCCTGCCATGAGGTAGGGACTTATCCAGGGTGTACACCGCCTTCTGCCCGAATGCAGCTGAGATAGGCTCCAGCAACCCCCCGCGACCCCAAAAGGCACAAGCGGTAGAAAATGGATGGATGGATATAGTATTATTTTCTTTCTGCCATATTACTTTGTTTATAATGCTTGTGTTGCTTTCTTATGCACATTCAATGTTCAACTTAAGGTACATATATACATTTTGCATGTGTTATTTGTGGGGTTTTTTATTTTAAATTTTTTAAACTTGGTTAAAGGATTTCAGTATGAGTATTTTTTGTCTATTTTGAGCACATTTAAAATTACCACGATAATGATAACCGTGATAATCTTGGGAAAAATAACCGTGATAAGAAATGTTCAGTGTGACATCCCTATCACTAATTAATAACACAGATATGGTTTTTATGTCCCGGCAAGGAATCTGCGTTCAAAAGACTCCGGCTTATTAGTGATTCCTAAAGCCCAAAAAAAGTCTGCGGGCTATAGAGCGTTTTCCGTTCGGGCTCCAGTACTCTGGAATGCCCTCCCAGTAAAAGTTCGAGATGCTACCTCAGTAGAAGCATTTAAGTCTCACCTTAAAACTCATCTGTATACTCTAGCCTTTAAATAGACATCCTTTTTAGACCAGTTGATCTGCCGCTTCTTTTCTTTTTCTCCTATGTCCCCCCCTCCCTTATGGAGGGGGTCCGGTCCGATGACCATGGATGAAGTACTGGCTGTCCAGAGTCGAGACCCAGGATGGACCGCTCGCCTGTGTATCGGTTGGGGACATCTCTACTCTGCTGATCCGCCTCCGCTTGGGATGGTTTCCTGTGGACGGGACTCTCGCTACTGTCTTGGATCCGCTTTGAACTGAATTCTCGCGGCTGTGTTGGAGCCACTATGGATTGAACTTTCACAGTATCAAGTTAGACCCGCTCGACATCCATTGCTTTCGGTCCCCTAGAGGGGGGGTGGGGGGGGGTTGCCCACATCTGAGGTCCTCTCCAAGGTTTCTCATAGTCAGCATTGTCACTGGCGTCCCACTGGAAGTGAATTCTCCCTGCCCACTGGGTGTGTGTTTTCCTTGCCCTTTTGTGGGTTCTTCCGAGGATGTCGTAGTCGTAATGATTTGTGCAGTCCTTTGAGACATTTGTGATTTCGGGCTATATAACTAAACCTTGATTGATTGATTGATTGATTTTAAAATATATGTATATAATTTTCAAACCCTATTTAAAGATAATATATTTGGGGTGTCACAATTGATCGATACGTGGATAGATCGATTTATATTCCTAAATTTCAGGTTTATCGATCTGTGGTCGGAAAGTTTGCCTTGCAATTGATCGTTTTAAAAGGGAATCGATAAATGTTATCGATACTACAAATATGAAAACATTGTATTTAGTAACAGTAGACTTTATTTAAAGTTTAGCACTTGTAATAATAAAGATCTAAACATTAAGTTTATTTTTCCGTCTACGGCGCCAAACAAAATTGCTGGATATCTATGGTGGTCCGATTTTTGATTGATTGATTGATTGATTGAAACTTTTATTAGTAGATTGTACAGTACAGTACATATTCCGTACAATTGACCACTAAATGGTAACACCCCAATACATTTTTCAACTTCTTTAAGTCGGGGCCGAGAAAGGAGGAGAGACAAAAATAAGAAAAAGGGCGGCCACCCGGATGAAAGAACAGTCAAGGATCAACATTGGCCTGACTTTCACTCGCTGGCGTGAACTCAAAGACGGGAAGAGATTTTCGACTGATGCTGCCTTGGCTCTGTTCCTGCGTAACAAGTGAGTGACTTTCGATGCTCAAATCAAAATGATATTGCTAATGTTAGATCCAAAGCTAGATCCAAACTGACACAACCAGCTACGCAACAAACACAAAAGTACTGTATAAAGAAAAACTTGCAATAACTGCAAATATAGTTTGAGTAATATATGTAGGTTCCTACTGTGGAAAGAGCAGTCATACTGAATCATTGTGGGATTATCGTGTCAGTTTGACGCTGCCGCATTAGTGCACTGGCGCCGCCAAAATCAACCAAAACTGAAAGTTCTTAAGTGGATCTTTAATATTTACAAGAATAGCTGAAAGTGCAAACATTTACAACAGGATTTGTTTTGAAAAACCTGCTACTGTAGAGCTGTGGTTCTCAAATGGGGGTACTTGAAGGTATGCCAAGAGATTTTTTTTAAATATTCTAAAAATAGCAACAATTCAAAAATCCTTTATGAACATATTTATTGAATAATACTTCAACAAAATATGAATGTAAGTTCATAAAGTGTGAAAAGAAATGCAACAATGCAATATTCAGCGTTGACAGCTGTTTTTGTTCCAAAAACAATGTTGAAAATGTATTTTTTTGTGAAGAAATGTTTAGAATTATGTTGATGAATCCAGATGTATCTCTATTACAATCCCCAAAGAGGGCACTTTAAGTTGATGATTACTTCTATGTGGAGAAATCTGCATTTAGAAGTGAATCACCTGTTTATTTTTCAACAAGTTTTTAGTTATCTTTATATCTTTTTTTCAGGATAGTTCAAGAAAGACCACTACAAATAAGCAATATTTTGCACTGTTATACAATTTAATAAATCCGAAAGTGATGACATAGTGCTGTATTTTACTTCTTTATCTCTTTTTTTTCAACCAAAAGTGCTTTGCTCTGATTAGGGGGTACTTGAATTAAAATAATGTTCACAGGGGGTACATCACTGAAATAAGGTTGAGAACCACTGTTGTAGAGCAAAGGAATGATTGAAAATGAATCAAAAAAATATTTGGGGCTTTTGTAGAAGACATTTACATTCCCCATTACTTTAATAAGGGCAGCACGGTGGAACAGGAACTAGTGTGTGTGCCTTACAATAAGAAGGTCCTGGGTTCGATCCACCGGCAAGGGGTCTTTCTGTGTGGACTCTGCATGTTCTCCCTGTGACTGCGTTGGTTCCCTCCGGGTACTCCGGCTTCCCCCTCCTCCAAAGACATGCATCTCGGGATAAGTTGATTGGCAACAGTAAATTGTCCCTAGTGTGTGAATGTTGTCTGTCTATCTGTGTTGTCCATGCGATGAGGTGGCGACTTGTCCAGGGTGTACCCTGACATCCGCCCGAATGCAGCTGAGATAGGCTCCAGCAAACACCGTAACCTCAAAAGGGACAGGCGGTAGGAAATGGATGGACGGATTACTTTAATCATGTTTAAAAGATAATATGTGAGTAGTATTGTGTGATGTTACTGTACGGAATTTAAAAACAAAGAGCACGAAGACTTCTGTCTTTCTGGAATGTCATCTGGATTGTGTTCAGCGTGTTTCTGATGGTACATATTACCAACTACATCATCATTAAGTGAGCTTGCAAAGCTGATGCTTATATTACATATTACCATCCATCCATCCATTTTCTACCGCTTATTCCCTTTCGGGGTCGCGGGGGGCGCTGGCGCCTATCTCAGCTACAATCGGGCGGAAGGCAGGGTACACCCTGGACAAGTCGCCACCTCATCGCAGGGCCAACACAGATAGACAACATTCACACTCACATTCACACACTAGGGCCAATTTAGTGTTGCCAATCAACCTATCCCCAGGTGCATGTCTTTGGAAGTGGGAGGAAGCCGGAGTACCCGGAGGGAACCCACGCATTCACGGGGAGAACATGCAAACTCCACACAGAAAGATCCCCAGCCTGGATTTGAACCCAGGACTGCAGGAGCTTCGTATTGTGAGGCAGATGCACTAACCCCTCTGCCACCGTGAAGCCCATTATATATATATATATATATATATACATTGTATTTAAATATAAAGTAATACAGCAAATAGCAACAAATATTTATCAATGGCCTACTTTATAACTACTAAACAGGAATATTAAATTTAGAATAAGTTTATTTGCTTTATACAGAAAATAATGGTCCCTCTAGTTAAATAAGTATGAATGAAACAGCCTTTTTTTGCTCAAATCTACAGCATATTTAAACCAAATTTTAAAAAAATGTTAACCAGAGTACTCTACAAGTTAGTTTAGTTCCAGTATAGACTAGCAATAAAGAAGTTCACTATATTATGTTTAGGTACCAAAGACTATAAAAATGCTTGGTACTGAGCATCAAGGGTTGGAATTGGGGGTTAAATCACCAAAAATGATTCCCAAGCTCAGCCACCGCTGCTGCTCACTGCTCCCCTCACCTCCCAGGGGGTGATCAAGGGTGATGGGTCAAATGCAGAGAATAATTTTGCCACACCTCGTGTGTGTGTGACAATCATTGGTACTTTAAGATTTTTTTTCTGAGCAGGAGATCAATCTGCCGACGGCAACACACATGCACGCAATAAATCTAAAACAACCTTTGCTACATAATTAATTACATTTTTTTTCTATTTTTTCTTCGGGTGCGGGGGGGTTGATGTCGATGTTTTCATGTTTCAGACACATGAACTCGCACTTACAATGCACACGGCAGCATTGAGCACCCAGACTTCATGAGACATGTGAAGCACTTCTAACTATGCAAGCCCACCCTCAACACACACACACAACCATAGAAACAAACGTAGCCAGCGGCTTACCTGCGAATAGTCAAAGTCAGAGAGAGGTGCTATGCTCTTGATGTACTCGATTCTGAATTGGTCTTCTGGGTTGGCAAGCGGGACAGGGGGTATTAAAGTGCTCATCGCTGACACTATTGTCTGAAAACACGTCAGGAAGAAACAAAACAGGCTTTAATCAGGACGAACAGAGTCACTAACAAAGTGTAAACCCACACAAGCAATGATCATTCAATTGAACTCACCACTATGGCATCCTTTACGTTTTTCCGTATGTCCTGGATCTTCTGTTTCTTTTCCCTGCATGGGAAGACGAGAGAAGCCGCTGGTTATGAAAGCGTGACGTAAGGCACATCACAAAAGATTTATCATCAGGGTGGTGGAGAGCCAGTCACCGAGGCAAGGAGGAACATTCACAATAAGGGGCGGATTTAATTGTAAAAAAAGTCATGAGAAATTGTCATGAGAATGGGGGCTGCAGTGGCGTGGTCCGATACAAGATGCTAAACGACACTGCACAAAATAAGTCGGATTTTTCTAATAATTTGTTCACTTCAACTTTCACACCTACATATGAAGTCCGAGTTTCCATACTCTTTGTCTTTAATGAAACTAGAGATGTCGAAAAATTCTTTAAAATGTAATATCGGTATCGGTTTCAAAAAGTAAAATTAGTGACTTTTTAAAACGCCGCTGTATGGAGCGGCACGTATGCCAGTCAGCAGCCTATGCCCTCTCCCACACACAACATGAGAGGTTTACTGTCGACGCTTGATGACCTCATCAAACCGCAGCGGGCGCAGCATAACGACAACAAGAGTGTGTCGTTGCCGGTGCTGTAGCCACGGCTAACAAGCGAGCTCGCTCTCTGACTAACAACACCATGTCTATGGTTTAGGATTAGGGCTGGGCTATAATATATCGATATACTCAATATATCGCGGGTTTGTCTCTGTGCGATATAGAAAATGACTATATCGGGATATTCGAGTATACGTTCTCACGCAGTTTTTTCAGCTGCTGGTATTACACTCCAGGCTTTTCCCACTCTTTCTTGTGTCTCCTTCTCTTAGACAGCAAGTGCACTTTCTTACACCTGTCACGTAATACGTCACATACGTATACACCCTCGCAGAGCACAGAGGTAGCGGCATGGGTAATGTTAGCTGTGCTGCTAGCGGTAATACGAGAGAAAGAAGGTGCAAATCTGGTAAGAAATGAAGGAAGAATTAATTCCCAAGAAAAACAGCAGGGGTTCCATCATCTGGGGGTGGTTTGGATTCAAGTGGGGATATGTCGAACATCCATCCATCCATCATCTTCCGCTTATCCGAGGTCGGGTCGCGGGGGCAGCAGCCTAAGCAGGGAAGCCCAGACTTCCCTATCTCCAGCCACTTCGTCTAGCTCTTCCCGGGGGATCCCGAGGCGTTCCCAGGCCAGCCGGGAGACATAGTCTTCCCAACGTGTCCTGGGTCTTCCCCGTGGCCTCCTACCAGCTGGACGTGCCCTAAACACATCCCTAGGGAGGCGTTCGGGTGGCATCCTGACCAGATGCCCGAACCACCTCATCTGGCTCCTCTCGATGTGGAGGAGCAGCGGCTTTACGTTGAGTTCCTCCCGGATGGCAGAGCTTCTCACCCTATCTCTAAGGGAGAGCCCCGCCACCCGGCGGAGGAAACTCATTTCGGCCGCTTGTACCCGTGATCTTATCCTTTCGGTCAGGACCCAAAGCTCATGACCATAGGTGAGGATGGGAACGTAGATCGACCGGTAAATTGAGAGCTTTGCCTTCCGGCTCAGCTCCTTCTTCACCACAACGGATCGATACAACGTCCGCATTACTGAAGACGCCGCACCGATCCGCCTGTCGATCTCACGATCCACTCTTCCCCCACTCGTGAACAAGACTCCTAGGTACTTGAACTCCTCCACTTGGGGCAGGGTCTCCTCCCCAACCCGGAGATGGCACTCCACCCTTTTCCGGGCGAGAACCATGGACTCGGACTTGGAGGTGCTGATTCTCATTCCGGTCGCTTCACACTCGGCTGCGAACCGATCCAGTGAGAGCTGAAGATCCCGGCCAGATGAAGCCATCAGGACTACATCATCTGCAAAAAGCAGAGACCTAATCCCGTGGCCACCAAACCGGAACCCCTCAACGCCTTGGCTGCGCCTAGAAATTCTGTCCATAAAAGTTATGAACAGAATCGGTGACAAAGGACAGCCTTGGCGGAGTCCAACCTTCACTGGAAACGTGTCCGACTTACTGCCAGCAATGCGGACCAAGCTCTGACACTGATCATACAGAGAGCGGACTGCCACAATAAGACATTCCGATACCCCATACTCTCTGAGCACTCCCCACAGGACTTCCCGAGGGACACGGTCGAATGCCTTCTCCAAGTCCACAAAGCACATGTAGACTGGTTGGGCAAACTCCCATGCACCCTCAAGAACCCTGCCGAGAGTATAGAGCTGGTCCACAGTTCCACGACCAGGACGAAAACCACACTGTTCCTCCTGAATCCGAGGTTCGACTATCCGGCGAAGCCTCCTCTCCAGTACACCTGAATAAACCTTACCGGGAACAGACAAACGTAAATTGTCAAGTGTGGGACAAATTGTTGAAAAAAAAGTAGCACTACTGCTAATATGTAGCATCATTTGAAAACTCACCTGCTAGAGAATGAAGAGTGTTTACTCTGCATGTCAACATCTCCATTCGGTGCCACACCATCAAAATGCCCAAGCAACCATTTTCATATTAACACCGTATGAAAAAAATAGTCTACAATAAAAGGAGACAATGTCCTCAGTAACCTACCACATAGTGAAGGACGAACACTATTAGATTTCCTATCATGCAGCTCATTTTTATTTGACAATTATTGAAATATGTTGTGTGACATCGTGCACAAAAGTGCACTAATAGATTATTTTAAAATGTCTCTGACAATCTTGCACTTTCTGTTTTGGAATCACACAAGTGTTTGTGCCACTGCTTAATAACTGTTTAATAAATACACTTATGCTAAATTGACTTAGTTGTGATTTCCCTCTCTGCATGAAAGTTTAAAAGTAGCATATATTAATGCAGTATGAAGAAGAATGTTTGAATGTAGACACATAGAATCATCATACTGCTGTGATTATATGCATCAAGTGTTCATTCAAGGCTAAGGAGAAATATCGAGATATATATCATGTATCTCTATATGGCCTATAAATATCGAGATATTAAAAAAAGGCCATATCGCCCAGCCCTATTTGGGATTATTTTAAAGTGTGTCTGACGGATAAAAAACTGGCAATTCGCAATGACTGCAAAAAGATGGTTATGCGAGGAGGAACCAAGACGTCTTCCTTTAATACGAGCAATTGGATCTCTCACCTCTTCAAGAATCATAAGGAGATACACCTATCCAAGCGAAAGATGGATGAAAAGCAAACACCAAATAAAGTGGTACCACACAGTTGTTGCTTAAAGACTCCGCCGAGTAAAAACAAAAATACAACAAAAACCACACCAGGGCAAAAGCCCACATTGTGGTCAAGGACAACAACAGTATGGCAAAAGCTACGGTGGAGTTTGGTAGGGTTAGTCTGCCCTGCATGGCGCACACTTTTCAGCTTGCAGTGAACGGAGGTGCCCTGTCTCAACACAGCATTTCAGAAGCTCTGGCTGACTGCTAGGCCACTTCAAGCACTCACCACTAGCTTGCAGCACAGTGGTGTTACTCGTACAAATACGTTAGAGCAGGGCAGATTGAGTCCAGTTTATAATTTCCTGTTATACAGTATACCAGGCAGTCTTGCACTAAAGGAGGACTATGTTATTGTTTACTTTATTACTTTAGTATACTCTGGACAGAAGCTGTGTGCCTTCGTTGTTTTTGTAGCTGTTGTTTTGAGGCATGTTTAAAAAAATAAAAAATAATGCACTTTGTGAAAGTCAAACTATAGTATTTCCCAAAGTTGTAGTGGGTATCGGGATTATCTTAGGGAGAGCATGTCCCAAATTCCAAGCTGCTGTTTTGAGGCACGTTGAAAAAAATAATGCACTTTGTGACTTCAATAATAAATATTGGCAGTGCCATGTTAGCACTTTTTGTCCAAAACTTGAGTTGAAGTTGTTCTCTTATTTTGGAAAACCTTGTTACATTGTTTAATGCATCTAGTGGGGCATCACAAAAAAATTAGGCATAATAATGTGTTAATTCCGCGACTGTATGTATCGGTTGATATCGGAAATCGGTAATTAAGAGTTGGACAATATCGGAATATCGGCAAAAAAGCAATTATCGGACATCTCTAAATACAACTGTCTCCCATACGTTGTGTGCTTCTCGTACACGAGTGGACAATTGTGCACAATTGCCATCTGAAATGACCATGGTCATTTCAGCTGAAATGAAATGTTAATAGAAGAAAAGAATGCTACATGCTTTTATGGAAGAGTTAGTAGCTTTCAAGCTACACATCAAACCGATAACTACAACTTTCCACTGCTATTTGATGTCGTTGGTAATGTTTTAATGTGTTTTAATGACTCTAGTGGTTATAATGATCATAAGAGACATACAAAAAGAGTTCAGTTTGGGAAAATGTTTTGACCAATTACTTTCAATTGCTGATTTATAAGTCAATAACCTTGTCTCAATGGTTTGTTGTACATGGACGTAGGGCTGGGCGATACGGCTTTTTTAATATCTCGATATTTTTAGGCCATATCGCGATACACTATAAATATCTCGATATTTTTGCCTTGGCCTTGAATGAACACTTGATACATATAATCACAGCAGTATGATGATTCTATGTGTCTACATTCAAACATTCTTCTTCATAGTGCATTAATATATGCTACTTTTAAACTTTCATGCAGAGAGGGAAATCACAACTAAGTCAATTGACCAAAAGTGTATTTATTAAACAGTTATTAAGCAGTGGCACAATCATTCATGTCATTTCCAAAACAGAAAGTGCAAGATTGTCAGAGACATTATAAGTGTCAAATAAAAATGAGCTGCATAATAAGAAATCATATAGTGTTCATCCTTCACTATGTGGTAGGTTCCTACGGACGTTACTAAATTCTGTTGTTGACTATTTTTTCATACAGTGTTGATCTGGAAATGTTTGCCTCGGCATGTTGATGGTGTGGCACCGAATGGAGATGTTGACATGCGGAGTAAGCACTCTTCATTCTGTAGCAGGTGACTTTTCAAATGATGCTACATTTTAGCAGTAATGATACTTTTTGTAGCAACGCTTTTGGCCCACACTTGACAAATTGCGGTTGTCTGTTCCGACATATTCCCACTTGAAGCCAAACCACCGCCAGACGATGGACCCCCTGCTGTTTTTCTTGGGAATTAATTCTTCCTTCATTCGCACCTTCTTTCTCTCGTATTACCACTCGCACGGCTCTGCTAGCATCACAGCTAACGTACCCATGCTGCTACCTCTCTGCTCCGCGAGGGCGTATACGTATGTGACGAATGAGGTGACAGTATGTGACGTATGAGGTGACAGCATGTGACGTATTTAAGGAGGTGCGCTTGCTGTCTCTGAGAAGGAGAGACAGGAAAGAGCGAGAAGAGCCTGCAGTGTATTGCCCGCAGCTAAAAGCAACTGCGTGAGAACGTATACTTGAATATCACGATGTAGTAATTTTCTATATCGCACAGAGACAAACCCGCGATATATCGTGTACATCGATATATATCGCCCAGCCTTAAATGGACAACAATGTTGTGGATGATTTGAATGCATGAGATGCTGTCTTGAAGTCAAGTCATCCACCACTATGAATGATTGTTGTCTGACTAACTAACTACACATACAATGTTTTACTCTCTATTATTTCCATTGTGTATACAATCAAGTTTAAGTGTAAAAATGTGGATGTTCTGTGTTTTTTCACCACCAGTCTCTCCTACGGCCAGGATGTGCAGGCGTCATGTCAGATATTTAAAGTGTCTTCCATCTTTGACAACATCCTGACACTTAAACTGGTAGCTTTTTATATTATATATTAAAAAATATTGACCTATATCAGCTTCTATATCTTAACTTTGTTTGCTTGTAGGCATAAACATTTCAGTCAGCCCCCACCCAACCACCCATTTGTTCTTCTTCGCTTGTGAATAACGTAGTAAAGAAGGGCATGTTGGTCCTCCACTGAGATTGGTGCAATGATAACGCCTACCATGCTATGCCAGAGGGAACTGGTTTCTAATAGCACAATCCAGGTGTGTTAATCTGATTTTTCAAAAGTCAAAACGCGATCAGATTAAAGTGATTACATTTTATTTTGAGCCAAATTATTTGAGGAATCAGACTAATGGAAACATACTGACTTATACTACCAAATAAACACAGATACAGGCCGCATAAGGAGACCCATAGTGTGGCGTGTGGAGTGTTTATGCCAGGAGCCAGCATCTAGGTTCAAGACATTTATGGACTAAAGATGGGAGATTGGGAGGGGTTGCTATGTCCACATTTCCTTATTCGCTTCAGATAATCTAGGATGTTACAAAAAGACAGCCATTTTTTTACAAATACAAACGGAATGGAATAAACTCTTAACTGAAGTATGTATCACGTCCAAGAACCAGACCTTGAGTTGCAATGGAAAATCAACAAAAATCCAAAAACCGAATGAAAATTAGGTAAAACAAAGCAATACCTGTTTTTTTACTTGTTTTTGTGGTGAGGGCTTCTTTGGTACATTTTGTACATTAAATATAGAAAAAAACAATACAATTTAGGTCAGTCAATATATTCTAAACCAGGCATGGGCAATTATTTGGACTCGGGGGCCAAATTTAGAGAATAAAATGTGTCTGGGGGCCGGCATAACTGCTTTTTAGGATCTCTAATATAAAACCTCACAATACTGTCTGATTGAATGCTACAAAACGTTATGACAGACCGCCTTAAAAAAAAAGTAAGGGAATTTTACATTTTTCTATGAAGAATAAAACACTGAATATTGACCAAATATGAACGCCACACCCCCTTTCGATCGACATATTTTACAATCAAGTGAAACGCAACAAAAATGCAACAAACAGTGAAACATGAACGCAAAGGGTACAAAATAAACCCACCTAAAATTTAATACATCGGATATTTGCTGAATTTCCCCTAGGGATCAATAAAGTACTTTCTATTATATTCTATCATTAAGCTTTGGAAATTTGTTGTGAAAATCTCCTTCCGCGTCCGTAGAAACGCTTCCCGCCCACACTACTTGGTGCCTCGTCTGAGCTGTTGAGACGTAGATGACCATTGCAACTAATTAGATGACCATAGTAACTAATTAGATGACCATAGTAACTAATTAGATGACCATAGTAACTAATTAGAGGACCATAGTAACTAATTAGATGACCATAGTAACTAATTAGATGACCAAAGTAACTAATTAGATGACCATAGTAACTAATTAGAGGACCATAGTAACTAATTAGATGACCATAGTAACTAATTAGATGACCATAGTAACTAATTAGATGACCATAGTAACTAATTAGATGACCATAGTAACTAATTAGATGACCAAAGTAACTAATTAGATGACCATAGTAACTAATTAGAGGACCATAGTAACTAATTAGATGACCATAGTAACTAATTAGATGACCATAGTAACTAATTAGATGACCATAGTAACTGATTAGGTTACCATAGTAACTAGTATACCATCCATAAGCGCAGATTCCAAGCATTGAAATACTTAGTATAGTTGAAGACTTCCGGTCATTATAAAACATGAGTGCACATCATGATGGCAGCTACACTTTCCATCTTAAAGATCTAAAAAAAATATTTGGGAATGTCCGGCGGGCCAGATTGAAGAGCTCAACGGGCCACATGTGGTCCCCGGACCATAATTTGCCCATATCTGTTCTAAACTATCGAGAAAAAGCACCCAAAGCTTAGCTTTGTGTTATGAGTAACAAAGCAAATTAGTTTAATATTTAATGTATTCTTATTATTATTCTTTACTTACAGTATTATTCCATTAAGAAAACTTTTTGAGGGCTTGAGCACATCCAAAAACGTACCATATCTTGCAAGATATGAGTACACAGGATGCACGGAAATCATCAAAGACATATACAGATGCCATTTTGGTTTTCAGGTCCCATTTTTGGGAGATTTGGACCAGTTATTTTTTTGTATAATGTTTAATAGCAATATACAATGCGTGGAGGGCCAAAAAAACAAAGCACACTTTGGACAACCCTGCGCTCAAGAAAGCGTTCGCGTCAGGATTTCGCAGGCTTTTCTTGTGATTGTTGTCACCCAAAATGCCTGAAATTGTGGCAGCTTTTTCAGAAAGTTGCAATGTTTTGAGGCTTTTTTTTCTTTCAAAAATATTAAATCAATTAATGATTTTATGAATTTGTTAGCAATGTTTTAAGTGTTCCATTTAACCTTAACCTCAAAAAGCACAAGATTGCACAAATACTGTATTGATGTTGTACTCGTTTTATACAGCACACATTTAAAAGTACACAATACACGTAAGAGCTTAGTGTCAAATGTGTGTGCTGTTTTACTTCATTATTACTAATAAAAGACCCACTTTTATTCTTTAGCTTTTAACACTATGTGAGTTGTGTGGTCCTCTGTGTTTTTACAATTTTGATTTCTATTTATTGTTTCACTTGGTTTTACCCTTTAAAATAGTTTTAAATCATGTTTATTTTTATATTGCTTTTATATTGTGTTTGTATTTATTTAGTGTTTATTTTTATTCAGTCATTGGTGGAGCTAAGGATCATATTTTAATATCGTCTTTAATATTGTTGTGCAGCACTTTGGAAGCATTTCTGTTGTTTAACTCGTCATCTTTGTCAGCCATTTGTATGTTTAACTCTTGAAAAGTTTTTGTCAACCTTGAACATTCATTTTTGTTCTAAACACATTTACCTCCGCATATTTAAAATATTTGTCAACTGTTGAGAGCAAACTATCGTGGTCATTTTTTCTGGTAAATGAGAGACGACGACAGATTATTATCACACTTTAACATCTCTCACAAGTAGCATTGTAAATTAAAATCTCTTATTCGTCTTACCCTGGATAAGTAAACGTGAAATAAATACGTTAACACATGTAAACTAGAAACTAAATGCTTGTATACTTTATTACCCAGAAGGTTTAGCGTCACAGACAGAAACAGTAAGTAGGAGGGCAACCATTGCGCCGTTTGAGCGATAAAAAGTTGATATATTGTTACATGTTGTTCCGGCTTTGTCTACACAAGAAACAAACCTAAATTTTGATTAGACAGTTGACGTGGGCGTTCGAGCGCTGCATGGAGACAAATTCGATTGGTCAAAATGTGCAATGGGCATTGGACAAAGATGCAAAGCTTAACAAATTTCGCAAGTATGGGTTAGACCAGTGGTTCTCAAATGGGGTACTTGAAGGTATGCCAAGGGGTAAGTGATATCTTTATTAAATATTCTAAAATTAAAAACAATTCAAAAATCCTTTATAACTATAATCATTGAATAATACTCCAACAAAATATGAATGTAAGTTCATAAACTGTGAAAAGAAATACAACAATGCAATATTCAGTGTTGACAGCTAGATTTTTGTGGACATGTTCCATAAATATTGATGTTAAAGATTTTTATTTTGTGAAGAAATGTTTAGAATTAATTTCATGAATCCAGATGGATCTCTATTACAATCCCCACAGAGGGCACTTTAAGTTGATGATTACTTCTATGTGTAGAAATGTTTTATTTATAATTAAATCACTTGTTTATTTTTCAACAAGTTTTAGTTATTTTTATACCTTTTGTCCAAATAGTTCAAGAAAGACCACTACAAATGAGCAATATTTTGCACTGTTATACAATTTAATAAATCAGAAACTGATGACATAGTGCTGTATTTTACTTCTTTATCTCTTTTTTTCAACCAAAAATGCTTTACTCTGATTAGGGGGTACTTGAATTAAAAAAATGTTCACAGGGGGTACATCACTGAAAAAAGGTTAAGAACCACTGGGTTAGACTATAAAAATGGGAACCATTACCTCCCTGCTTGGCACTCAGCACCAATGGTTGGAATAGGGGGTTAAATCACCAAAATTATTAACGAGCGCAGCCACCACTGCTGCTCACTGCTCCCCTCACCTCCCAGGGGGTGGAACAAGGGGATGGGTCAAATACAGAGGGTAATTTCACCACACCTAGTGTGTGTGTGACTATCAGTGGTACTTTAACTTTAAATATGTTTGAATTGGTGCAATGGTGACTGAACAAGGCTTGAGGGTAAGGTTTTACTGGTTTTATGTTGAACTTTAAAAGCAAGTGACCAGAGGCAGAGTTCATCAGCCAAAGAAACAGCCGTGAGCGTGTCACTCCAGGCTGTCTCAGAGGTGACGGTTGTATTCCTCTGCGCAGGAGCACTTTGTTAAGTTGGCCTGGTAGTAAGGAGTGCAAGTGTGTGGAACTCAGTACCCGAGGAGGTTAAACTGGTCACAACTTACCAGGCTGTCACAAGAAAATGTAAATTGTGGCTTATCAACGCCTACAGCTGCCAGAACTAACAGATGAGCCTGTTTTGATGCCAAGATAAATGTTATGTTGTGACGTTGTATTTAAATTTTTTATCATATTGTATATGCATTGTGTGCTTTTTTTTCCTTTTTCTTTTAAACTGTACTTGTACCGCTTTTTTTTTTTTTTTTTTACAGCATGGACAGGGGACTACATATAAAAAGTAGCCTTCTGGCTAATTCCTGCTTTTTTTAACCATGTGTAGTCATGTGTTTTATGAAATTGCACGGTGGGACAGGGGTTAGTGCATGTGCCTCACAATACGAAGGTCCTGAGTAGTCCTGGGTTCAATCTCAGGTTCTGGATCTTTCTGTGTGGAGTTTGCATGTTCTCCCCAGGTAACGCGTGGGTTCCCTCCGGGTACTGCGGCTTCCTCCCACCGCCAAAAAATATGATTTGATTGGCAACACTAAAGTGTGTGAATGTTGTCTGTCTATCTGTGTTGGCCCAGCGATGTGGTGGCGACTTGTCCAGGGTGTACAGCTCCTTCCGCCTGAATGCAGCTGAGATAGGCTCCAGCGCCCTCCGCGACCCCAAAAGGGACAAGCGGTAGAAAATTGTTGGTCGGGTACTCCGGCTTCTTCCCACTTCCAAAAACATGCACCTGGGGATAGGTTGATTGGCAACACTAAATGGGCCCTAGTGTGTGAATGTTGTCTATCTGTGTTGGCCCTGCGGTGAGGTGGCGAATTGTCCAGGGTGTACACCGCCTTCCGCCCGAATGCAGCTGAGATAGGCTCCAGCGCCCCCCTCGACTCCAAAAATGGATGGATGGATGGCATTGTCCCCTTTGAAATAAACTATCCATCCATTGGGGCGGTATAGCTCAGTTGGTAGAGTGGCCGTGCCAGCAACTTGAGGGTTGCGGGTTCGATTCCCGCTTCCGCCATTCAGTCACTGCCGTTGTGTCCTTGGGCAAGACACTTTACTCACCTGCTCCCAGTGCCACCCACACTGGTTTAAATGTAACTTAGATATTGGGTTTCACTGTGTAAAGCGCTTTGAGTCACTAGAGAAAAGCACTATATAAATATAATTCACTAATATAATTCACATCCATCCATTTTCTACCGCTTGTCCCTTTTGGGGTAACGCGCGCCTATCTCAGCTGCATTCGGGCGGTAGGCGGGGTACACCCTGAACAAGTCGCCGCCTCATCGCAGGGCCAACACAGAGAGACAGACAACATTCACATCCATCCATTTTCTACCGCTTATTCCCTTTCGGGGTCGCGGGGGGCGCTGGCGCCTATCTCAGCTACAATCGGGCGTAAGGCAGGGTACACCCTGGACAAGTCGCCACCTTATCGCAGGGCCAACACAGATACTCACATTCACACACTAGGGCCCATTTAGTGTTGCCAATCAACCTATCCCCAGGTGCATGTCTTTGGAGGTGGGAGGGGCCTATCCCCAGGTGCATGTCTTTGGAGGTGGGAGGGGCCTATTCCCAGGTGCATGTCTTTGGAGGTGGGAGGAAGCCGGAATACCCGGAGGGAACCCACGCATTCACGGGGAGAACATGCAAACTCCACACAGAAAGATCCCGAGCCTGGATTTGAACCCAGGACTGCAGGAACTTCGTATTGTGAGGCAGACGCACTAACCCCTCTGCCACCGTGAAGCCCACAACATTCACACATTAGGGCCAATTTTAGTGTTGCCAATCAACCTATCCCCAGGTTTATGTTTATGGAAGTGGGAGGAAGCCGGAGTACCCGGAGGGATCCCACGCGGTCACGGGGAGAACATTCAAACTCCACACAGAAAGATCCCGAGTCCGGGATCAAACTCAGGACTACTCAGGACCTTTGTATTGTGAGGCATATGCACTAACTAATCTAATCTAATGCTAGAGGAAGAGTATTTTAGAGTGTTTAAATTTAGTATTTATTCAAAAATGTGCATAGATCAAAGGTGAGATGACAGTCCAAGTTCTAAGAGTGTGCACGCAATCTTAAACCTCCCCCCATGTTATAAAACAGCGAGAAAGGAAAAGAAAGCCAAGCTTTTGCAGGCCTAATCAATGGCGTGCGAGGCCTTGCAGCAAAACAAATCATCAATAGGCTCTGGTCAATGGCAACCTTTCACCCCAGGCCCGTGAAATAGGAAGCAGTGATTTTGGCATGAGCGTGACGGCAGTGTGTGTGTTTGTATCCTCGCCAGAGAGAGGAGAGGATTGGGGAGGGGAAGATGGGAGCAGCTTTTGCCTGGGATGTAACCGGGGCCCAACAGGCGCTGCTGCAGTGCCCGGGGAAGATCCACCGCCGGCTGCCTGGATATCGTGTGCGCGTCTTACTCATGTCGGAAAGAAGTAGGAGGTGGGAGACACGGCGGGTCGTGTTTGTTTGAAATGCGGCTGTGGAACACTCACTCTGCGTTGAAGCCGTTGACGTGGAGAATCCTCATCTGCTTCACAATGGTGCTTTTTCCAGACTCTCCAGCCCCTTCGCACACATAAGAAAGGGGGGAAAAAAGAAATGACATGTAAGAGCAGCGCAGAGAGTGTTTTTTGTGTTAAAATAGCAGCGTTTTGGGAGCTGATTTGCAGTATTGAGGCTTCCATCAACGTCCAGAAGCCATGACAAGCTAGCAGCCGCTGTCAGACGTGCAGGGGAGGGGGGTTGACTCGCATTTCATCATCCAGACCAGCCTTACCCAGCAATAAGAGCCTGTGTGTGGCTTTGTACGCTTGTCTCTCCTTCTGCAACTGCTTCTCGATCTTTTTATTCGCCTCTCGCTGAGCCTTCTCGTCGATGCGTTGGTCTTCAGTCTTGCTGTTGCCCAAACAACCCATCTTCCGTCGCCAGGAAAATAAAAAAAATAAACAATAAAAAAACAACAGCGATGCCCGGCTTGAGAAATGATGACGGAATGAATCGAGTGTTTTGACCCAAAAGAAAAAAAAAAAAAAAAGGAATAATCTCTTGTCTGAGAGGCTTCTCGGGCGAGGGAGGAATCCGTTCCCCGTTACGATTCCGCTATTAACCGCAGCCGAGCGTCATCCACTCCGCCTGGTGGTGTACGAAGCAGGCGAGAAAGGAGGAGGAAGGGGGGCCGAAAGACTAAGATGGCAGACTGGGAATGTGATAAAAAAAAAGTAGAAAAATAAAAAGGAGAGAGGGCAGGCCTTTGTAATGTCGGTGAATCCTCGCCCGCCGCTGGCGTCTGCGGCCCCGCTCTCACTCAGCACTGCCTCTCGCTGTCTGGCTGTGGCGCCAGGAAGTAGCCGCGGCCCGTGGAAGGGGGGAAAGAACACAAAAGCGCGCTAAAGCGTTACATTAACCAGCCAGCAGCTACACGGCGCTTTCAAACCCGAAGCGACAGGAGCCATTCCGCATTTTAGTCCCTCCGCTGTGCTGCTGCCGCCGCCGCCGCTACACTAGTCGGCGGAGGGGAGGAAACCTGGCCGCCTCTGTAACCGCTGCCTGACAGGAGGGGCGTGGTCTGCTGACTCCAACTGGAAACCCGCTCCGGTGCCGGGATTTACCACCGTCTACTGCGTTTAAAACCCGTTCAGCGAACGCCTCTCTTCGTCCCAGTAACACAAGCAGTAGGCCCCGACTTCTGCTTAAAAAAAAAAAAAAACACCGTCGTGGTGGTCCTTGAACGCCCCTCACTTCCGGGGAAAAGAAGCGAAGCGCCGCCCTCTGCTGCGGGTAGAAACTACAATCATGGTGGTCGATGGACGTCGCAGACATATGACGCTGCTATTAAAGCAGGGTCTCAGACACAAGGCCCGCGGGCCTATTAATTACCTAGGAATACATAGCACTAAAAATCTAAACTCTAGATCGGTATTGAACTTCAATCCAATTGTAGAAAAAACTAAGAAAAGATTTAACCAATGGCTACAGAAAGATTTATCCTTAAAAGGCAGAACCTTACTTTCCAAAGCAGAAGGTATCTCCAGGCTGACGTATGCAGCTATTTCTTTACATGTTAACCAAAAAATATGTAAAACTATTGACAAAATACTGCTTGACTTTATTTGGAAAAACAAAATTCATTATATTAAGAAATCTGTTATAATGAACAATTACAATCAGGGTGGTCTAAACTTTCTTCACCTTTAAAATTAATTGGATAAGACACTACTTGAAAGACCCTACCTCAATTTGGAACTTTATTTCTCATCATGTATTCTCTAACCTTGGAGGCCTAAAACTTTTGCTATTGTGTAATTATAACATTGACAGGATTCCTGTTGCACTCTCAAACTTCCACAAACAAGCCCTTCTAGCATGCTCTCTTTTATACAAGCACCATCTTTCACCTACCAAATATTTCATCTACAACAATAAAGACATTGGTTTAACAATAACATTATTTTAGTGAGTCAGCTTTTCAATAAGGAAGGTCAACTTTTTAATTACCAATAATTTCTCAACCAATTTAAGATACCTGTGACTCCCAAACAATTTGCTATTGTATTTGATGCCATTCCAACAGGTGTTGTTATGTTGTACATTCCAACACCTGTTATTATGTTGTACATTCCAACACCTGTTATTATGTTGTACATTCCAACACCTGTTATTATGTTGTACATTCCAACACCTGTTATTATGTTGTACTTTCCAACACCTGTTATTATGTTGTACATTCCAACACCTGTTGTTATGTTGTACATTCCAACACCTGTTGTTATGTTGTACATTCCAACACCTGTTATTATGTTGTACATTCCAACACCTGTTATTATGTTGTACATTCCAACACCTGTTATTATGTTGTACATTCCAACACCTGTTATTATGTTGTACATTCCAACACCTGTTATTATGTTGTACATTCCAACACCTGTTGTTATGTTGTACATTCCAACACCTGTTATTATGTTGTACATTCCAACAGGTGTTATTATGTTGTACATTCCAACACCTGTTATTATGTTGTACATCCCAACAGGTGTTATTATGTTGTACATTCCAACACCTGTTATTATGTTGTACATCCCAACAGGTGTTATGTTGTACATTCCAACACCTGTTATTATGTTGTACATTCCAACACCTGTTATGTTGTACATTCCAACAGGTGTTATTATGTTGTACATTCCAACACCTGTTATTATGTTGTACATCCCAACAGGTGTTATTATGTTGTACATTCCAACACCTGTTATTATGTTGTACATTCCAACAGGTGTTATTATGTTGTACATCCCAACACCTGTTATTATGTTGTACATCCCAACACCTGTTATTATGTTGTACATTCCAACACCTGTTATTATGTTGTACATCCCAACAGGTGTTGTTATGTTGTACATCCCAACACCTGTTATGTTGTACATTCCAACACCTGTTATTATGTTGTACATCCCAACAGGTGTTATTATGTTGTACATTCCAACACCTGTTATTATGTTGTACATCCCAACAGGTGTTATTATGTTGTACATTCCAACACCTGTTATTATGTTGTACATTCCAACACCTGTTATTATGTTGTACATTCCAACAGGTGTTATTATGTTGTACATTCCAACACCTGTTATTATGTTGTACATTCCAACACCTGTTATTATGTTGTACATTTCAACACCTGTTATTATGTTGTACATCCCAACACCTGTTATTATGTTGTACATTCCAACACCTGTTATTATGTTGTACATCCCAACAGGTGTTATTATGTTGTACATTCCAACACCTGTTATTATGTTGTACATCCCAACAGGTGTTACTATGTTGTACATTCCAACACCTGTTATTATGTTGTACATTCCAACATCTGTTATTATGTTGTACATCCCAACAGGTGTTATTATGTTGTACATTCCAACACCTGTTATTATGTTGTACATTCCAACAGGTGTTATTATGTTGTACATCCCAACACCTGTTATTATGTTGTACATTCCAACACCTGTTATGTTGTACATTCCAACAGGTGTTATTATGTTGTACATTCCAACACCTGTTATTATGTTGTACATTCCAACACCTGTTATTATGTTGTACATTCCAACACCTGTTATTATGTTGTACATTCCAACAACTGTTATTATGTTGTACATTCCAACACCTGGTATTATGTTGTACATTCCAACACCTGTTATTATGTTGTACATCCCAACACGTGTTATTATGTTGTACATCCCAACAGGTGTTATGTTGTACATCCCAACAGGTGTTATTATGTTGTACATTCCAACAGGTGTTATTATGTTGTACATTCCAACACCTGTTATTATGTTGTACATCCCAACAGGTGTTATTATGTTGTACATCCCAACAGGTGTTATTATGTTGTACATCCCAACAGGTGTTATTATGTTGTACATCCCAACAGGTGTTATGGTGTACATTCCAACACCTGTTATTATGTTGTACATCCCAACAGGTGTTATTATGTTGTACATCCCAACAGGTGTTATTATGTTGTACATTCCAACACCTGTTATTATGTTGTACATTCCAACAGGTGTTATTATGTTGTACATCCCAACACCTGTTATTATGTTGTACATTCCAACACCTGTTATGTTGTACATTCCAACAGGTGTTATTATGTTGTACATTCCAACACCTGTTATTATGTTGTACATTCCAACACCTGTTATTATGTTGTACATTCCAACACCTGGTATTATGTTGTACATTCCAACACCTGTTATTATGTTGTACATTCCAACACCTGTTATTATGTTGTACATTCCAACACCTGTTATTATGTTGTACATTCCAACACCTGTTATTATGTTGTACATTCCAACACCTGGTATTATGTTGTACATTCCAACACCTGTTATTATGTTGTACATCCCAACACGTGTTATTATGTTGTACATCCCAACAGGTGTTATTATGTTGTACATTCCAACAGGTGTTATTATGTTGTACATCCCAACAGGTGTTATTACAGTATGTTGTACATCCCAACAGGTGTTATTATGTTGTACATCCCAACAGGTATTATTATGTTGTACATCCCAACAGGTGTTATGTTGTACATTCCAACACCTGTTATTATGTTGTACATTCCAACACCTGTTATGTTGTACATTCCAACACCTGTTATGTTGTACATTCCAACAGGTGTTATTATGTTGTACATTCCAACACCTGTTATTATGTTGTACATTCCAACAGGTATTATTATGTTGTACATTCCAACACCTGTTATTATGTTGTACATTCCAACAGGTGTTATTATGTTGTACATTCCAACACCTGTTATTATGTTGTACATCCCAACACGTGTTATTATGTTGTACATCCCAACAGGTGTTATGTTGTACATCCCAACAGGTGTTATTATGTTGTACATTCCAACACCTGTTATTATGTTGTACATCCCAACAGGTGTTATTATGTTGTACATTCCAACAGGTGTTATTATGTTGTACATCCCAACACCTGTTATTATGTTGTACATTCCAACACCTGTTATTATGTTGTACATTCCAACAGGTGTTATTATGTTGTACATTCCAACACCTGTTATTATGTTGTACATCCCAACAGGTGTTATTATGTTGTACATCCCAACAGGTGTTATGTTGTACATCCCAACAGGTGTTATGTTGTACATCCCAACAGGTGTTATTATGTTGTACATTCCAACAGGTGTTATGTTGTACATTCCAACAGGTGTTATTATGTTGTACATTCCAACAGGTGTTATTATGTTGTACATCCCAACAGGTGTTATTATGTTGTACATCCCAACAGGTGTTATTATGTTGTACATCCCAACAGGTGTTATTATGTTGTACATTCCAACACCTGTTATTATGTTGTACATTCCAACACCTGTTATTATGTTGTACATCCCAAAAGGGGTTATTATGTTGTACATTCCAACAGGTGTTATTATGTTGTACATCCCAACAGGTGTTATTATGTTGTACATCCCAACAGGTGTTATTATGTTGTACATCCCAACAGGTGTTATTATGTTGTACATCCCAACAGGTGTTATTATGTTGTACATTCCAACAGGTGTTATTATGTTGTACATCCCAACAGGTGTTATTATGTTGTACATTCCAACAGGTGTTATTATGTTGTACATCCCAACAGGTGTTATTATGTTGTACATCCCAACAGGTGTTATTATGTTGTACATCCCAACAGGTGTTATTATGTTGTACATCCCAACAGGTGTTATTATGTTGTACATCCCAACAGGTGTTATTATGTTGTACATTCCAACAGGTGTTATTATGTTGTAGATGGCTTACACACCTCCTCTTTCTGCTGTAAACATTGTGAATGATCCACTTGAGACTCCTGTGGGGAAACTTTGCTTTGATCAAAAAAATAACAGAAAAATCCGCAGCTTATTCCAAAATGATTGTGTGTCTGTCTCCTATGTCATTTCCTTATGGAATAATGTTGTAAATGACATGTGTTGGGTCAAAACGTGGTCCCTTCCTAACAGGTATTTACTTCCCAACAAAGTCAAAGAGATATCATTTAAAATCATCCATCGCTATTACCCTGTAAAGACTGTGATGGTCAGATGCAAGAAGGACATTGATGTTACCTGCACCTTTTGTAACATGCACCCACAGACTGTCAACCACTTGTTTTATACTTGTGAAAACACTCCATCACTATGGCAGGCATCTGTCGCTTCATCCTGGACATTTGTGCTTTACTTTAAATATGTGATTTTTGGTTTTACACTGTATGAACAAAAATTTGAAAAGGAATTCTACCTTTGCAACCTCATTTTATTGGCTAAGTTTTATACTCATAAATGTCCATCCATTTTCTACCGCTTATTCCCTTTCAGGGTCGCGGGGGGCGCTGGCGCCTATCTCAGCTACAATCGGGCGGAAGGCAGCGTACATCCTGGACAAGTCGCCTCCTCATCACAGGGCCAACACAGATAGACAGACAACATTCACACACTAGGGACCATTTAGTGTTGCCAATAAACCTATCACCAGGTGCATGTCTTTGGAGGTGGGAGGGGCCTATCCCCAGGTGCATGTCTTTGGAGGTGGGAGGGGCCTATCCCCAGGTGCATGTCTTTGGAAGTGGGAGGAAGCCGGAGTACCCGGAGGGAACCCACACATTCACGGGGAGAACATGCAAACTCTACACAGAAAGATCCCGAGCCTGGGATTGAACTCAGGACTACTCAGGACCTTCGTATTGTGAGGCAGACGCACTAACCCCTCTGCCACCGTGAAGCCCGTTTTCATAAATGTAAGTTTCTTAATACCCATCCTATCTTTTGTGTCTTTAAAAAAGATCTGGAACTTTACATTAAAACACTCTCTACCTCTAACAACAAAAAAAGCTGTGAAAACGATGATGCTGTGTTCCAAATTGAAGTTGTTTGATGAATCTGAATAAGCCTATGGCTTTGCATTTTGTTTATTATATATATATATATATATATATATATATATATATATATATATATATATATATTTTTTTTTTGTATTCTATTTTTATTATTTTGAACTTACAACCCCCTGGCGTTGTTTTGTACTGTTTTCATAATGTTTTATAATGTTTCATATTGTTGTTTGACTTACTGTTTGTAATTGTTGAAATTTATAAATAAACCTTTAAAAAAACACAAGGCCCGCGGGCCAACTGCAGCCCGCCAGACGTTATTTTGCGGCCCCCACTTTAAAGGCCTACTGAAACCTACTGTCAAGCAAAATAAGTGCTTGCTGCGAAATAAGTGCCCAAGCGTGTCGGGGCATATATTTAGCGCCTTAAGTGCTAAATATATGCCCACCCCTTTGTATACAGTGTGTATGGGACGACTTGCCAAATAATTGCACCTGTGGCTTTAGTGAGAGTGCATACCAGGTACACTCATTAGTTAAACTTGGATTTGCTGATATTGTTAGCTAAAAGAAAAACCGTAACCCTAATCAAATATTCACTCTTGCTAAATCACTACTAGGACGGTCTCTCTCTCACTACACACACCTTGGTTGCTCAATGACGCCGCCCTGCCAAAAAACTGCCCGCCGCACTGGACTGCACACACCCCCCCTGAGCACTTATTTCACTGGGCACAAATTTGGCGTGACACCACTACTAGTCTGATAGTTTATATATCAATGATGAAATATTAACATTGCAACACATGACAATACGGCCTTTTTAGTTTACTAAATTGCAATTTTTAATTTCCCGCGGAGTTTCTTGTTGAAAACGTCACGGAATGATGACTCGTGACGTCACGGACTGTCAGGAAATATTAGCGCAGCACCATTTGCAGCTAAAAGTCGTCTCTTTTCATTGCGCAATTAAACAGTATTCTGGACATCTGTGTTGCTGAATCTTTTGCAATGTGTTCAATTAATAATGGAGAAGTCAAAGCAGAAAGATGGAGGTGGGAAGCTTTTAGCCTTTAGCCACACAAACACACGGTGTTTCCTTGTTTAAAATTCCTGTAGGTGAAGCTTTACTATGGATCAGAGCGGTCAAGCAAACATGGATCCCGACCACTTGTCAACCGGCAGGTTTCGGTGAGAAAATTGTGGTGAAAAGTCGCCTCTTACCGGAGATCTGTGGAGTTTGCGCCATCCTTGTATCTGCCGTCGACTTTCCTCAGACACTGGCCTCAACACACCCGTGGACACACCCCTCCGACTATCAGGTACTATTTAATCTCACTAAAACACTAGCAACACAATAGAAAGATAAGGGATTTCCCAGAATTATCCTAGTAAATGTGTCTAAAAACATCTGAATCCATCCCAATGCAATCGCATTTTTTTTTAACTTTATTTTTTTATTTTCTAGTCCTTCGCTATCAATATCATCATCCACAAATATTTCATCCTCACTCAAATTAATGGGGAAATTGTCGCTTTCTTGGTCCAAATAGGTCTTGCTGCTGGAGGCTCCCATTATAAAGAATGTGAGGATTTGAGGAGCCCTCACACTTGTGACATCATCGTCTGCTACTTCCGGTACAGGCAAGGCTTTTTTATTAGCGACCAAAAGTTGCAAACTTTATCATTGATGTTTTCTACTAAATCCTTTCAGCAAAAATATGGCAATATGGGTAAATGATGAAGTATGACACACAGAATGGACCTGCTATCCCCGTTCAAATAAGAACATCTCATTTCAGTAGGCCTTTAAAGTGAAAGTTTAATGTTAGTGCGGCCCGCAAGTTTTATATGAATGGTGCTTGACAGCGTCGTGTTATTTGGGTTCAAAATGGCTCTTTCAACGTTCTAGGTTGCCTACCCCTGCGTTAGTGGAAAAGCAGCAAATGAGTGAAAGCAACAATGACGTTGCCATGGAGACGAGGGGTTTCTTACGTCACACTGCGACACCTGTCCGTCAGTAATAACAGTCCCCGATAACCTGGACCAATTCAAACCGTTATTTGTTTTTATTTTATTGTTTAAAGGCCTACTGAAATGAGATGTTCTTATTTAAACGGGGATAGCAGGTCCATTCTATGTGTCATACTTCATCATTTCACCATAATGTCATATTTTTGCTGAAAGGATTTAGTAGAGAACATCCACGATAAAGTTCTCAACTTTTGGTCGCTAATAAAAAAGCCTTGCCTGTACCGGAAGTAGCAGACGATGTGCGCGTGATGTCACGGGTTGTGGAGCTCCTCACATCTGAACATTGTTTATAATCATGGCCACCAGCAGAGAGAGCGATTCGGACTGAGAAAGCGACGATTTCCCCATTAATTTGAGCGAGGATGAAAGATTTGTGGATGAGGAAATTTAGAGTGAAGGACTAGAAGAAAAAATAAAGGTGATTGCAGTGAGAGCGATTCAGATGTTTTTAGACACATTTACTAGGATAATTCTGGGAAATCCCTTATCTGCTTATTGTGTTGCTAGTGTTTTAGTGAGTTAAATAGTACCTGATAGTCGGAGCGGTGTGGCCACGGGTGTGTTGACGAGTGTGTTAAAGGGAGTGTTGAGGGAAGTCATGAAGAAGCTGCAGCAGGACAGAAGCTCTGCTGATCTCCGGTAAGAGGCGACTTATTACCACAATTTTCGGGTAGTCGGGATCCATGTTCGCTTGACCGCTCTGATCCATAGTAAAGCTTCACCTCCGGGAATTTTAAACAGGGAATCACCGTGTGTTTGTGTGGCTAAAGGCTAAAAGCTTCCCACCTCCATCTTTCTACTTTGACGTCTCCATTATTAATTGAACAAATTGCAAAAGATTCAGCAACACAGATGTCCAGAATACTGTGTAATTATGCGATGAAAAGAGACAACTTTTAGCCGTAAGTGGTGCTGGGCTAATATGTCCCCTCCAACCAATAACGTCACAAACAAGCGTCATCATTCCGCGACGTTTTCAACAGGACACTTCACGGGAAATTTAAAATTGCAATTCAGTAAACTAAAGCGGGCGTATTGGCATGTGTTGCAATGTTAATATTTCATCATTGATATATAAACTATCAGACTGCGTGGTCGCTAGTAGTGGCTTTCAGTAGGCCTTTAATTTGCATCGCCTCACACGATGAACACTACATATATTTCTATATGACGCCGGATAACACTCCGGGAGCCGTCTCTTTTTTGCACTCGCTATCCAGGTACTTTCCCGGCCGGCTATTATACGACCGCCATGTTGCTGTCGGGAGGAAAAGTGGAACGTCACACATTGCGGGAATAACATTATTCTCCATGCGTGGGCTAAATACAAATATATTCCACAACCCCAAACATGTCTTTTTTCAAAGCCTGCAGTGAAGAGAAAGGTTAGTGATGAGCAAAGACAATTCCAGGAAAAGTGGGAGATGCAATATTTCTTAGTTGAGCACAGGGACACCCCGACGTGTCTTATTTGCACAGAGAAAGTTGAATACAATTTGAAACGTCATTATACAACTAGACATGTTGAGGAGTATGCAACATTTTTTTGAAGAAATGTTTTCTTGCAGCCCAGCCTCACCCAGACTCTGCATCCAGTGGCCCCCAGGTGAAGTGAGTTTGAGACCCCTGTATTAAAGAATACCAATAGTGGTGGTAAACAGACGTCTAGCCACGGCGGTCCATTAAAGCAGTGGTTCTCAACCTTCTTTCAGTGATGTACCCCCTCTGAACATTTCTTTAATTCAAGTACCCCCTAATCCAGACATGTCCAAAGTGCGGCCCGAGGGCCATTTGTGGCCCCCAGCTAATTTACTAATGGCCCCCGGCCCATTCTAAAACATACTATAATAACAATTTCAAACATAAAAGAGTAAACAGTGACATGTAACAAGAAAAAGTTGCAGTGTTGAGACTAATAACACAAAGCTGCCATGTGGACTGTTATTGACCTGCTGAAGGCTCCAATTACTTCACTGGAACTATTTCACTTTACAATATTTTGGGGGGATAATATTGCATATTTTGTGCAAAACAAAGTTTCCTTTCACAAAAAGGGCATCAAACAAACAAAAATGTATGAAAAAAATTATAAAATCTCATAAGAGATCTACAGACTTAAGCGTTAAAAGTAAAAATATATAAATATACATTTGGCTTATTTTCAACACTTATTCTTTTTTTATTGTTATAAATTATTGACCTATTTAGGGTTCCAATTACTTCACGTCAAATATTCCACTTTGAAATGTTTTGGGGGAAAATGTTGCATACTTTGTGTATTGCCATATAATAAGGGTTTTGATATAAAGGCCATAAATATACAAAACTAATTTAAAAAAATGTTATAACAACAGACAGACCTGAAGTTGATCTCGAGATTCAATCGTTAAATTATAAAATAATAATTTATGACTTATTTCTAGGAGACCTTTGATCAAACTTGAGGAAAGCCATAAAGGTAAAAAAACAACAACTATTGTATTGTTTTTAAAAAAGAAAAATATCACAATGGCCCCCGCATACTTTGATTTTTCAGTCTGCGGTCCTCAGTGGAAAAAGTTTGGACACCCCAGCCCTAATCAGAACAAAGCATTTTTGGTTGAAAAAAAGAGATAAAGAAGTAAAATACAGCACTATGTCATCACTTTCTGATTATTAAATTGTATAACAGTGCAAAATATTGCTCATTTGTAGTGGTCTTTCTTCAACTATTTGGAAAAATATAATAAAATAACTAAAAGCTTGTTGAAAAATAAACAAGTGATTGAATGATAAATACAGATTTCTCCACATAGAAGTAATCATCAACTTAAAGTGCCCTCTTTGGGATTGTAATAGAGATCCATCTGGATTCATCAACTTACTTCTAAACCATTTCTCACAAAAAAGAAATCTTTAACATCAATATTTATGGAACATGTCCACAAAAAATCTAGCTTTTAACAACTGAATATTGCATTTCTTTTCACAGTTTATGAACTTACATTCATATTTTGTTGAAGTATTATTCAATAAATATGTTCATAAGGATTTTTGAATTGTTGCTATTTTTAGAATATTCAAAAAAAAAAAATCTCCCGTACCCCTTGGCATACCTTCAAGTACCCCCATTTGAGAACCACTGCCTTAAAGCACATCTTCGTGAGAAGTATGGAGGTACAATTAAATATATTTAAATATCAAACATCCAACACACTTAATTAAATATATTTAAATATCAAACATCCAACACACTTAATTAAATATATTTAAATATCAAACATCCAAACACACTTAACAGCCAAGTCACAACATGAAACTGCCCCACACTACCCTCTGGTGGTCAGAAGAAGTAATGCAAGCAGGTGGTTTTCACCGTCTTGGTTCAGTCTTCGGACTTTTCCAGAATTGTTTGAGGTGCACCTCCAAATTTGCACCACTTAATTGACATTGTAAGGCACCATTGTTTTTATATATTTTTATGAGGGGGGAAAAATATGAATTTTTTTCATTGCAGAAGTATACAGAACGCAAACTATAATCTGTTACCTCTAGAACAAGCCTGGGCATTCATTTTGACTCGGGGAGCCACATTTAGAGAAAAAAATTGTCTGGGGCCGTATAAAACATCACAATAATGTCTGAATTAAATGCTAAAAATGTTATGACGGACCGCCTTAAAACACGGTATGGAATTTTTAAATTGTTCTATGAAGGATAAAACACTGAATATTGACAACATATTGGGGGTACGCGTACCCCCGTTTGAGAACCACTTGACTTATGGAGTACATTGTGAATAAATTGAGAACAAGAAGTGAACAAACGTTTTGACAACTGCAATGTAGAGGAAAATGAATTGATTAACATGAACCCCGAATTAAACAAGTTAAAAACACTTATTGGGGTTTTACCATTTAGTGGTCAGTTGTACAGAATATGTACTGTACTGTGCAATCTAATAATAAAAGTATCAATCAATCAAAAAGGGGAAGGACTTCTTCCTACATTAAGCCCTTCCTCTTTATAAAACATTGCAGTTTGAATAATGCTAGCTTGGTTTGTTAAGAGTGCCTTGGTTTTTATCTATAGAGAATGTTTTTATGTACATTGTTCAATAAAAAAAAAAAAATGACAACAGCAAGAAAAAAAAGGGGTAAAAAATAAACTAGTTTTTGGGTCTAAATGACGCCATACAAGCCTAAATATTTACAGCTTGAAATTATTGAGAGTGTCTTGTTATTTTTGTATATTGACAATAGGTTTTTATGTACATTGTTCAATAAATGAATAAAAAATACAAAAGGAGCTCGGCGTAGCTAGTAGCATTAGCCCTTCTTTATAAAACATCCTAGGTGCAGTTTGGGCTCGGACACAGCGTAAAAGGTAAGAAATGATAGATTTATTTAACGAATAACACAGACTTAGTCAAAACAAACCGAACTAGCATGTAAGCTAGGAAAGAACAAAAGGCGCCAGCATGGAAGCCAGGGAAAAAACAGGCTAAGAACAGAAACACTTGTGCTAGGCAGAAAAGGCAAAACAAAGAGCACTAGCATGAGAGCTAGGGAAACAAACACGGGAATAGCGTGGAAGATAACAAGTACAACACAGATTTACCAGAAACAGGGAGGAGCGTCGTCACTTGTCGTGGGTAACAAAAGCTAGGATGCGAGGTCCAAACAACGGAAAAGGCAGGCTTAAATAAGGGACAGT